>NC_090290.1:13125977-13350152 GCF_037392515.1 Haliotis asinina | reverse complement strand
TTTGCTGTATATATCTCACCTAATTTCCATAGAATATGTCAAAGGTCTCGGCTACTATGCCAGAATTCAACACACTTTAGACAAAACGAAATAGTGTCCTGAATATACCAACAATTAGACGGTTTTACCACGTATCTTATTGTGAGCAACACGTGCACCTGCCTGGCATCAATTTAGCGTAAATGATTATTCATTTAGGATATAAACATTTATGATTATGTTATTTCTCTTCATAGGAATGTAATGAAAGGTAAAAAGAGAGAACTATTAGATTGTGTACGTAAGGTTTGTCTAAATTAAGACATGACCTGTTATATATTCTTAAGCAGTTTTCGTATAAATATTGAGTTAGATATCCTAGTTGCTATCAAAATATGTTTCAGAACGTTTTTGACAAACAGGCACCTGGTCAAAATACGCAAGTTATACATCACAATACTGAAAGTGCAATCGGAATGATATGAACATTGTGTTTACTCTTGCTCAACCAACCTTCACCTCAAAGAAATTGCCTAATATGTGCAACAATGTTGACGTGTGACATCACTACCTATGACCGATTTCTTTCAAAATGGCGGCTTTGCTGACAAGGGTACATTGGATTTTGCGAGGACTCTTGCCTTGATTCAGGGATCTTTTGAACATAAATATGAGATGTAAGTAATCAGAATTATTCTGAGTATCTGTGTTTTGTTATATGTTTTTATCGTTTTCAATGCAAATGACGGGAGAAGCCAGAAATGCCGATAAGTACCACAGCAAAAATAACTTGGTTTCCGTTCTTGCGGAAACCTGATGGATACTGGGTAATGTAGGTTTCCGCTAGGTTTCAGTTTCAGGAAACGCGCAATGAGAGTTTCCGCATAGTTTCCACAACTGAAACTAACAAGTCTTAGTTTCCGTCATGTTTCCGTCAACTGAAACTGTAGTTGGAAGTTTCCATTTAGTTTCAGTTTACTGAAACCTTTATAGCTGGAGTGAGTAAGTTTCTGGTCTTGCGGAAACCTTGTGGATCTTGGGTAATGTAGGTTTCCGCTAGGTTTCTGTACAAGGAAGATGACAATGAGAGTTCGCTTGGTTTAGAAAGCTGAAATATGTTGTATTATCTTGTTATATTTATTACATATTTATTTGAACAAAAAACAAACGCTGGAAATATTATGATCCAACTGTTTCATTTCTTAGAAAAGCTCACATTTTAATGCAACAGGGCAGTTGCAGTAGTACACAATTCGCTGTATTAAGAAACTGGGGCGCTCAGAGAAGAGTAACAGAATTCTCTGCACACAAGCATTGCTCAGGAAGTAGGCACACTGAATGAAGACGAGCTAACCAGTACACAAAGTGCTTTGTTCTTCTGTAGATGTTTGTTGGTGTATGCGAGTCCTGGTTAATATCTGGCGAAACATCTGAATCCGAATCAATCAGGCTCTCACATTGTGGTGGTAATAGCTCGCAAACCTTGAATGTGCTGTTAATATCTTGGTCACTGTCAGTGCCTGGAAAGGAAAAGGACATTCAGTTTGAATCATCAATTCAACTGAGAGACAATTCAATGAATGAAACACAGCAATATATATGATAATGGAGATAACATGTATTACAAATATTAAATACGTATTACCATTTGCTCACTTTCAGTTATTACAGTTACATGTATGATACATACATTAAATATATTAAACATGGATAGCAAAGTGACAGTGCAAACTTGATTTTTAGTGAAATCTAAAAATTCTTTGATGACTAACCTGATGAAACATTTGTCATTCACCCGAAAAATCTTTACAAACTAACAAACATCTTGTTACGGAGATGGAGATAACGTGTTTTTCTTGAAACAGACGTCTGGCAGTGAGGACAGAAAAGCCGTATTTCTCCTGGAATTTAAAATATATGTATATATTATGCTTGAGTCCATGTACAGTTACACTTTGAGTGAGGTCAAAAAGGTTTGTTGTATGCATTAACATAGTGTCAGCTTCATTATAAAGCTATATGAATAATATTGTTATAAAAGAGATTCCCTTACCGGGCATCATTCTCCGAGTTTGTTGGTCCACAATCCATATCTGTAAATCAAATAACTGACACAACGATTCTTTCAGAAATATGAAACTTGAGGTGTGATGATAATGTCAATGCATTGTAGGGCTAACACATGCAACATGTACTGATGGACAAGGTTTTAATGGTTATAAAACAAATATCAAACCATGAAACTGATTAACTGGTACAACTGGATACACAGAACTGACACAGAACATAAGATACTAGATAATTTGATGAACTGATAAATGTATGATGTGACTTGGTTGAAATATTTCTGGAGTACAGATTATATGAATAGATATAACGAAGACATATATGCGGAATATCTCTGAGTACCCATGTTAAAACAAATATTGTAGAAACCAACCATATTTCAGAAACGTATTTCTCGTGATTTTAGGCTGTTTTTCTTGACAATTAATGTCGCAATGTCCACAAAGAACTGTGTCCCTGCAGCAGAAAGTGCCACGAATAGTCTACAGAAATTATGCATGTACAAATCATAGCCAAAGGGTCAGTGGGATTGTGCTTCATTCTTCATTCACATTGACAAATGAATTAAGGTTTCAAAGAAATTGTGACACATCACCAAATTATATTAGTAATAGTAGTAAAGTTAACTTAAAGGGTAGATAGGGAGAGTAGATCTGGGTGTATAACTGAAAAGAAGAAACAATGTTAATATTTCTAACCCCCGTGCATGTTGTGAGCACAGTGCGTAAATTACTTACATGGTACGTGGGGGGGGGGGGGGGGGGGGGGGGGGGTCCATCCAGCAGAAATATATCCGGATACTACCTTCTCCTGACAGGATTTTAGAAAATAACTTATTTGCCACAATAAAGTTTCCCATGAGTGCTAAATCAGTAGGACTCATGACGCTCGGGCATGTTAAAGTAAGGTGAACATGTTTTCACAATTAATCACTGTTAATAATCACAAGGTCTACATATTGATGCTTGACACTGAGAAAAAGCAATCAGTGACGCTAATGCGATGAAAAGACTGCTAAAACCATAACTGCTCACTGTTGTCACTTTGAGTACTTACATTCAATCCGCTGAATTCCACTTTTCACACTCCCCTTTGATGTCGGCAATGTAAACAAATAAACGAATGGCGACAGGATCACGTCCACGCGAGACTATCTAATTGTTAACAAAACAACTCACAACAGGGTGTACCTTCCTCTTTTGTTGTAGAACGAGGAAATCTACTGTCAAATGGTCACATTAGATTTATTTAAAAAAACACAATGACAAAACTGTCTATTTCCCGTGAGTGTTAGCGAGACGCCATCTTGTTTGGCGGGTAGGAACAAATTTGTTTTCCTGGCAATTATTTTTCAAAACTTTAAGCATAAGATGGCTGCGTCGTGTAAACTTTGCCATGGCCACCTCACTTTCCCCAAAAGCACTCGACGAAAGAATTCGCGACTTGGAGAAGAAAGCAGAGAACGGATGCGAGCAACTCGGAGTACCTCGGATGTGTCAGGTAAGACCGAGGGTATTTTATTGTAAATAACGTTTAAAGAAATATTGCGTTAATGACAGAAATCCGGATAGATTATAAAGTTTATCCCGCGAATGTATATTTTCGCTCGTATTATTTTTAAATGTTATCGTTAAATCTAAGTAAAATAGGCCTGAAAAATAAGTTTGTTTATATTCCATTTCAATAGATCGACATGGTATAGAATACACCAAGCTTGAATTTGTAATTAACTATCTTAGTACTAACCACAAGTATTTATTTAAGTTTAAAGGGGCAGACTTTTGATTTTAGTGCTCCTGTTAATAGTTTGCAAATTTTAGCGTTGCAACTCGGTTAACACTTGTACAAAAAGTGTGTGTGTGTGTGTGGGGGGGGGGATGAATTACGATCTGCATCAAAAAGATCCGCCATATGTAGTGGTTCACTCATGGGTTTACTGGGTATTGCAAGATGTATTTCACCAATTCAGATATATTTTAAAGAATGATAAAAATGATGGGCTTTTACAATGGCAACATTTCGGTGTAATTTATTAAATGCAATCCTGGATCATTAGTGAAATGAAATTGTTTACCCCCAAATTCGCTCAGAGGGGTCAGATGTGTTTCTGAGCTATTTGAGGCAAACACTAAATTCATGTTATATTTAACGTATTTGATTTAATCTTTTAGGCTGTTGTGAGAAAAATCTGGACACGACTGCTCCTGGAGGATCACCCTTGTCTATCGAAGGTATGTGCTCATGTTACTAGGTAATTTCACTTTGAATATTTCATTAATTCACTTCCCTACGTACGTTTTCTCAAAATGAAAAGTACATGAAAGTATCATTTGCAAATGGATTTGAATAGCCGGTAAACTAAATCAGTTTAACATTACACCTGTGTGAAATTGCCATCAAACTGACCCCTTGATTTTACAATGCTTAATTGCTGCAAGGTTATGTCATGTGATATAACTAAACTTCTTTTATCATGATCTTTATGTCAGTTGTTCACTTACCGGTTGCATAACTTTGGCAAACAGGATGTACATAGAATTTGCACGAAATAACACAAAGGATGGTTAGCCTTTTTGGAAGTTATTTTAAATCATTTAACTACAAAATGGTAAACTTTCAGAACAATATATGTATTCAAAGTTATAACCAGTTTACTCAGTTATTCAACCAGTTTACTTGGTTGTATAATTTTCACTGACGATCGTTAATTTTAATAGACATTGTGTTGAATGCATGATTGAATGAAGTGCAAGAAAAATGACATTTGTTTTTATTTCAGTAAAGCCGATGACGAGGACTCTATGAATATAGTAGTCAAAGAAACAAGTGACTATATCACGACCAAGGATGGTCAATAGGATCTTGTGAAGGTAATTTTCACTCACCTGCCTGTCATTATAAATAGTTAATGATTTAAATAATAGTGTAAAGACAGATTTATGGATGTTAACTTCAGTAACCAAGCCAGCATGGCATATATAAATACCTTTGCCTAACAGATGAACTAAAATGTGTGAAACATGCTGTATAGTACTTTAAACATTTATTTTCAGAAGCGCTTTGTAGAGTGTGGCGGAACAGGCGTGATGATCTCAGTAGACAATAAACCGGAAAGAAAGTGTCACACAGAACAGCAGCAAAAAAAACCAAAAAAAACCACAAAAGAATGAAATCCGTAAGTATATCTATTCGAATAATAACATGTAACAATTCTTCTCATTACAATGTGTGACAGATTATTGCTTTTTACATTCTTAAGATATGTAACACATGATTCAGATCATAATTTCATAAATCATAACATAAGAATCAAGTCAGTTAATGGTGATATATAAACATGTTATTACACTTCAGTGACTTCATGTCACTTCCGAGCAACAGATTGTGTGTCCATAAGAAAATAGGATATGTCATTAAATGTGATGAACTGCTTAACTTGTGTCGGGGTGATTAATGAAGTAAATAATTTTTCACGACACTTCCTTTTTAATAATTTGCAATCCATCTTGGCATTATAGTTTATCTGTTGACTGATTTTTGTTTAATTTTCAGAAAATTGCAAAGCCTGAAAACTATTGACTGGCCAGATCGACGAAAGGAAAGGGTTTCAACTATACTTACCTTGGAAATGACTTCACCAGTTGTGAGTGATGAAGAAGATGCCAATTCATTGCTCTCTTACCCCTTTACCTGGGAATCTAAACTCAAGATGTCTGCACTGGACTCAGCCACAATTTTCAACGCCACCACCAAAGCTAAGGCCAACATGAAGACCAGGATGCGGCATCCAACCACAATGACAGAGATATCCGCTCAAGGATGCCCAAGTGGGCTAGTAAATAGCTAGTCGATCACATGAACGTAATTTTATCTGTGATCAATTAAATTTGAATTATTCTCAATGTAAAACTTTAATAGTTTTGATATTCTGATTGTATTTCAATTAATACAATTTTATTCAATCTTAATTTTTATCTATTTTCCAAGAGACCTTTATTTACTTTAAATGCATTTTTTGTACTTTCAATGTAATCTAAGTTCTTTATTGCATTTTATTTCATTGTTGTATTGTACTGCATGGTGTGTGTTATTATATGTTTAGCATTGACTGACTGGGGTGTGTTTTTCTCTGTCAGCGTGAGGAGGTGCAGGAGGAGTCAAGGGATGCAACTGTTATAGCATGTTTTCAGAAATATTTTTGTCATAAGTGACAAATATTGATCTGTTATCTAGTGCTATATCTTTTTATTATTTATTAGATATATGTTTGATCCATATTTGTCTGAAAATAAAACAGTGAATCTTATTGTATCTTTTGTTTTTCTTTATGTATACGTGATTGTACACAAACTCCTTATATTGTCTTTGCCAACCAGAAGTAACAAGAATGTTATATGCAATGACACACATTGAATGACTCCTGTGAACCCGAGTAAACGAAATGCTGTGGAAAGTTTTCTGGCAACAGAAACTCTGCGGAAACCTGATGGAGTCTTGGTAACTGAAACTCTGCGGAAACCTGATGGAGTCTTGGTGACTGAAACCCTGCGGAAACCTGATGGATCTCTAACTTAACTGAAACTCAACGGAAACTTGTTGGAGCATGGGTAACGGATACCGTGCGGAAACCCTTAGAAAGTGGGTAATTGACAGTTTCCGTCATTGCGGAAACTCAGTGTAAAAGAACGGAAACTCACTGGATTCTTGGTGGAAACTTAAGTTTCAGTCCACTTTCCATCAGGTTTCCGCACTGCGGAAACCAGGTTATTTTTGCTGTGTACCGTTGTCGTTCTGCTTGGTTTTACGTCAGTCATGGCGTCACGTTGCACGGAAACTTTGACACTTGCCAATGAATCATTAAATGATTGCATTGTATATTTTTTAAGTTGCTATTTCTTGCTGCGATACTCTTCAACTTAATATTCTAGGCGTACTTAACCATTGTAAGTAATGATTACACGCTGGATGCTGGAAAATTTCCGAAAATGCCACGTAGTGTAAAATCGGATTCTATCTATGTTTACATTTTAAACGCACAGTCTTTCGAGCACCGCGTTCATTCCCGTTCGTTTTATGTAGACAGTTGGTGTTGGTGACAAAGACCATTTGTAATTTTATTCTATGATGTGTAGAGAATTCAATGATGCATTTGTTGCAGCAGACTATGAAGTATACGTGATATAATGGGCCTCTCAATATCGGCCTTGTCGAAACGTGATTTTGTAAACACTATCCAATATGGCGGAAAGAGCACTAAGTGTTTTTTCGAAAACATCCCAACCAATCCTTGGTTCATCGGCGACGTTTCAGAATTATCATAACTGGTTTTCATGAAAACTTGATATCAGTGATCATTAATATGCTATTTTTGACATTCCCATTTCTGTACACTCTCTGCTTCCTCAAAATAAAAGCAGCCGCCATATTCCCTTTCCAACCTTAGAGACGCTAAGGTTGGGTCGAACCAACCTTAGTTATCAACCGTAACTTAAGGTTAACCTTAGCTGAGGTTGTTTCGTGCAACGGGAGGCTAACCTTAGTAAAGGTCTAAGGTTGAAATCTTAGAGATAAGGTTGACCTTAGAGATAAGGTTGTTTTGAACAACGGAGCACTGGCCAATATGACATCCTCTTTTGTTAGTTACCAAGCCATGTGGACATTTCTTGTAACAATGGGCGATCTTGCTGTCAAGGCAGCACTGAACAAATCTGTGACACCACTTCTTAATGCATACTCTGATTACAAAGCTACAGTTAGATTGTATATCCGTGATCTGGTGCAAAAGAAGGGGAACACTGAAGTAGGTATAAATAAATTACATGAAATAAAACCGTATATTGGTTACACCTACTTGGGTTGTCAGACCAGATTTGAAGAGGTTATTTTACGACGATGTCGTATTGGCCAAAAAAGGCTCATGTATACTCATGTATACCTTTCAAAAGTTGAGGATCCTCCGTTTTGTGTTCCTTGTGATGAGAGAGCCACGGTCAAGCATGTTGTGCTTGAAAGTGTTGAATTCTTCATCACAAGGGATAAATATTTTACAGTTAAAACAATTAAGGATTTTTTACCCGCTTAACTGCTCATTTAATTATTGGTTTTTTAAAAGAAATTGATTTTTTGGTTGAATTTTGAATAGTATGTTCTGTAAATAGATGTATTTTAATTATTGGTAGTTTGGATTAGTAACTTGAATTGTTGGTGGCTGTACACTCAAAGGGGGTTGAAGTATTGTAAAATTATTGTCCTCCTGAGAGGGTACGTAAGTCCAAAAACATTCACAGTAAATTTAAACTTTCCTTTCTTCTTAGTCGTGTCATATGTGTATTTTTAATTTTTGGCTAGATATGTCTAAAATGCTAACAGTTGAGGTGATGATGTAAATCGAACTAAGGTCCATGCAGGTAGCAAAGGTACTCTAAGTCCCCATGGTCCCTAGTATGGTGATCTGCCTCCAGTTGTTGGCAATCTATAGCCTGATTTTATATTGTATTGTGCGAATAGTGATATTAGTTTTAACTTTGAATACTAGTTTTAATCCCATTTGTGATATTCTAGTTGTTTTACTGTCCTTCGTTGACAGATTTTTAAACTATACATACATCATTTCAGTATTAATTTTTCTCGTCACGATATGGCTGATATATTGCCGATGTTACGTTGAATATTAACTCATTCACTCACTTTAACAAATGTTTTAAATCTCTTAAAAGGCCATATTTCCAGGTTGTGTCATATGCTTTTTCGAGATCAAAAAGGTAGACACAGAGTGTTGTTTATTAATTAGTGCGTTTTTCATAAATGATTCCAGTTGCATGAGGTGATCAACAGTACTTCTGTTTCACGGGAACCACACTGTATGTCTGTTATGAGGTTATTTGTTTCCAAGTACCAAACAAGTCGATTATCTATCATGCGTTTTATGGTCTTGCAAAAACAGCTATTTCAAGAAATCGGACGCTAATTGGATGGGTCCGTATGATCACGTCCAGGTCTGGGTACTGGTACTATTATAGCGCCACACCATGAAGACGGAACTTTACCAGAGGTCCAAAAATATATAAGAACGTCTCTAAACAGGGCTCTGTTAAGTGCTGCAGGAGTTGATAATGTATGTGATCAAGAGTTTGGAGTTCACGAATAGAAAATGTTTCAGTATAATCTTCCCCATTATCTGAGGTGAAATTAATAGTTCTATTTTTCTTGTTTTTTTTTTAAACTGCTGGAATTTAGGTACAAAAATTGAAGAGGAAGAGTGTTTATGTAGAGTTTCACCCCTTTTATTCACAATATCTGATTTATCAGTAAGCAATTGATCTTCATTTTTCAGATGATGGACAGTAGATTTAGTACCTTTACCTTTAACTTTCTGGACCATGTTCCATACCTTGGACATGGGTGTCCAAGATTTTATGTTGGATACATAATTTTGCCAAGTTTGGCGTTTGTTCTGTTTAAAAGTACGCCGTGCTTTAGCATTTAAAATTTAAAATTTAAAATTTATTTGAATTATGGGCACGTGTTTTTTTATGGATGACAACTTCTTCATTGTGGAGAGTCGCAACGTTTTGAAGTATACTCGTACTTCTGTGAATGAAACAATGGAGTACAACGAGCTATTTATGTACAGGTAGGAACAACAAGAGTATGGCAAAGGAAGCCAGTAGTTAATTGGTGGATGGACAGGAGTGGAAGCCAGGAAGGTTTTCCACCCAGGCATGATTGGATGCGTCCGTATGATCTCGTCCAGGTTTGGGTATTGGGGATCTACCCCGCACTCTTTTGGGGGGCGACACGCTATATGCCCTAGAATCGACGTTTTCAGATATGTCCATATCCTTGAGAGACCCATATTTGTTAAACAACTGAATTTTACTTTGTAACCCTTTTGGAGCTCTACCACTTTGTTGTTTTGAAGGATCAGGCTTAGACTTGGGTTTACTTTTAACAGTTTCTTGACTTTCAGCTGTCGATTGAGACTTTGAGAGTGACTGAGATGATGATGATGATGATGATGATGATTTGTGATCAGAATAAGACTTTGATGTACTAGGAAGTGATTCCTCAGTCTGAAATGATATAGCAGGGTAGAAAAGCTGTGGAGAATCGCAATTTACCCAAGTCTAGGTAGTATGGCAGCTTGTGGATGATTTTGTTATTTTAGAGCTAGACTCCTATGATGTTTTTGCTACTGTAGCATAACTTTCTGGAAGATCAGATCTCTTTACCATTTTTTTTTTTGCCTCAGAAAAAGAGATATTTTGAGTAAGTTTTATTTTGTTTGTCTCCATTTGCTCTTTCCAAATGGGACACTGTGTAGAAAATGAAGAATGGTCGCCTGAGCAGTTGGTGCTTTTTAAAAAATTACTATCACAATCTTCTGTTGTGTGTGTCTTCTCACCACAGTGAGCACACACAACAGACAATGTGCATGTAGGTACACCGTGTCCATATTTCTGGCATTTAAAACACCTTAGCGGGTTGGGAATGTAGGTGTCAACTTGAATGTTACAGTAGCCTGCCTTCACTGATTTGGGTGCGTTTGGAGATGAAAAAGTAAATAGTTACGTATTGGTTTTGGCCCTTTCGTTGTTTTTCCGAGTTGAAAAACACTTGACATAAAGCACGTCTTGATCCTTCATTTCTGATACTGTATCAAGGTCCGGCATATCATCAAGGATTCGATCACGATCTCTAACGATACCTTTACATGTGTTCAAAGTTTTGTGAGCAGAGACCGTGACCGGAATGCCAACGAAATATTTAATGTTCATCAGGTTGGTTGATTGTTGCTTTTTTCGCGGATTCAACTAGCAGCGCTCCCGAACGTAAGCGTCTAATGTTTTTTTTACATCCCCAGCAATAATTTGAATGCCATTGGATACAGGAAAGGGGTTAAGCGTTAACGGTGTCTTGTCAGGAGTCTCAGTCAGAATGAAGCGCGGCCAATACTCAATCGATGCCGACGGTCTTTGTTCAGTACCAACAGAGTCAATTTTTAGTGGACTTTTTAGTGGAATTTAATAAGCCATGGTTAGTGTAATCTGGTTCATCATCCGAGCTTCCCACCCACCACGAAGTATCACAAGGACATTGCTAAAGCAAGCGGGCCTCCAGCTTGCAGCACCAAGGATATCCGGATGATATACTCCAGCAGAAGAATGAAAAGATAATTCCACCAAATTGGCCCATGAGCCACTGCCTTCTGGATATACGACTCTAGGCAAAAACATGAATTTGTAAAACTGAAATTCAGAAGGTCGAAAAATCGGCCATGACCTAATAATACACATATTACAATTCTCAATTTTTGGTTCAACATATAGTAATGCTCAGGGCTTGGCGTGACCGGCCGACTGGTTGAGCCGGGCCCATTCAACCACCCGTCTAGGTGAAGTTAGGGCCGAAGTGATGTGTTGAGCAATAGGAACACTGGTCCTGCTCCCATGCCCTCAACCACCAGGATCCAGTCCTCCACCGACACAGGGCCGCAACTCACGGCAATTGGGTTGGTGGACGAAATATGCCCCCGGGTTCACAACGGGGGTGAGCGGCTTTAAGGAAAAGTAATCTCGCCAAAGTGTTGTTATCTACCGAATAATCAATCTGTATCCATGCTGTCTAGCGACCAATCGTGCTCTTCAGAAATTTAGCCCACGCCCCATCACCTCTCGTTTCTTCTGTGACAGGTGTCTCATGATACCATTGATCATAGATAACAAATCAGCCACCATATTGAACAGTTGAGATACAAAACGTTCTATTCGGGAACTTTGATCACGCCCCATCCCATGACCCTTTGTCTTATATATGTGCAAGGAATAGTATTATACAATATGCATACACGCATGTTCGTATGATAACGTATATTTTCTGCGATAAGTCTAGATGAACAAACTGTGAATCTGTTCCATGTAAGTCACAGACTAGTGTATTAGTAACATATGTCATATTTGGGATTTCACTTTCTCAGTAAAGTACAGATTCTAGTACTTTTTGTGTGAGTCCCATCCGGAATTCGAACCCGCACCCTCAGAGTCAGTCACCTAATCGCCAGTCGCGGAAATCGTGGTGGCTGAGCGGGCTAGGCGAATGACTTTGTGTGCTGGCAATTAGGTGCCTGACGCTGAGGGTGCGGGTTCGATTCCCGGATGGGACTCAACCAGAAAAGTACTAGAATCTGTACTTTAATGAAATCTCAAATATGACATATGTTGCATTTGAAATGTCATCGTGTAATCATAGCGTATTAGTGCTTTCCTTACAATATTCAGTAAGAATGTTCGTAAATTCTTCCTTACTGCCATTGAATTTGTTGTGAATATATACATATCTGAAGAACATACATACATACATACATACATACATACATACATACATACATATATACACGCCACCAAAGGTCTACAGGAGAAAGTGCAATAAATTACGTTACATATATGATATCTATTCACACCTGCTTTCTTTCAACATATATCTTTGCAACACAATTAAACAATCAGGACTTATGACGAGACAGTTTCCTGTAATATCCGAAACCTGCCAGGGATACCAGCAGTGAATAGCCCTTATTAGTCTTGCCACAGCGAACAAGGCAATCAGCATGGGTTTCCAGGTGTTGAGCAGTGAAGTGGCTCTGGGGCTTTATCAGTTAAGGACGACATGTTAGAATGGAAATAATTGAGCATGCGACAACATCAGGATGCTAATACTGGAGATACGATGACGTACATGGTGGCAGCTAGCATTTCAATCCGTTAGTTGCCACCGAATTTAGGGAGGACTGGGCAGCTCACTCTGCTATATTTTCAACATTCATACAAAGTTGTTAGTATCTGAGCTTGGATACCAATTTGTGCCAAACGGAGAAAATGAAATACAAGCCACCACTCGTATTATTGTCAGTTTCAGACATGGACTATTTGAAAAATATAACCTAGCTACGAGGCGTTTAGCAGTAAACCAATCAGGTTCAGAGTAATATGAACAGCTGATATGTTAGGAACAATAGATTGGCCTTTCTTCTAACAGTAAGCCACTGTGTCTGTGAAAGCTGTAAACGCCTGATATTAACGTACCTGGTCTTCTGCGTCTAGAGTTTGCCGTATACTCTGCTATAGTGTGCAAAGTCTTGGTCATAAGTGTCAATAGACCTGTGCTATTTGTCTATCCAGTCGTGGTCTCCAGTCATTGGTGAAACAGTTTTGTATTTACTGTGCCTTGTGTTTGAAGTCCAAGGTTATCTTTCGACATTAGTGTCCACTGAACAGTGTCCAGTGTCTATCAGGAAGAGTGTTCAACGTGATTGGATGTGTTGACTTTGTGATAGTTTTTTTATAATAAGATACAACAGGCGACCCTCTGTTAGTACTCAACCATGATACCAAAGTATGTGAGTGACTGTGTGAAAATGTTCCTACAAGTAACTCTTATTCTGATTGTTGCATTTTCAACATGTAGGATGAAGGATTGCAACTCTACGACGACGGAGATGGAAGGTGCTATCATTATCAGGAACGTTGGCATCAAGTTGTGCCAGTTGAAATGTGCTGAAAGAGGTCAGTGCTTGAGTATTCAGTACGATATTGACACACTGACCTGTCGGTTATCAAGAGCTGAATCAAGGAAGACCAGCACAAAGGAAGGATATGTCAACTTTGCAAGGAATCATTCAGATGTAAGTAAGGGTATAAAACCCTATCAATAATGCCATGCCAAATCATGTCTGTGCCATTGTTTTGTTCCAGACTAATCATTAGTGTTCATGAATCTCAAATATTGATGAGACGAGGGGATGTCAATACGTTTTGAGCCTTGCATAGAAAAACATAAAATATTGGTATGAACCACATTTATTTTTCAACATAGTAACCTTGTGAAGACCCTTGTTCCATCTTTTCTGCTTTAAATTTCTGCCTGGCGCTGATGCCATCTCTGTAGGCCATTTTGGTCCTCAAACCAAGCCTCAGTAGCAGCAATAAGCTCATTATCATCCCGAAATCTACGACCACGCAAGTGTTTCTTGAGATTTGGGAACAGGTGGTAATCACTTGGTGCCAGGTCTGGAGAGTAGGGAGGATGCGGCAAGATTTCGTACCCGCATTCCTGGACAGCAGCGGCTGCAACGCGAGAGATGTGTACTGGAGCATTGTCTTGATGTGGAAGAATACCACGTCCGATCTTGCCCCGGCGCTTCTCCTTGACTGACTGTCGCCCTTCCTCAACAAGTTAGCGTAATATTCCCCATTCATTGTTCTTCATTTTGTTAAGTAATCTATGTGGATGACGCCTTTGCTATCCCAGAAGACTGTCGCCATTACCTTCTGCGCTGATCTGGAGGCTTTGAACTTTTTGGTCCAGGGAGAAGTGACATGTTTCCACTTCATGGATTCTTCTTTGCTCTCCGGATCATAGTGGTGGATCCAGGTTTCATCACAGGTTACTGGCCTAAAGTGAAAATCTTCTGGATTCTGGCTGTATCTGGTTAGCATGGAATTGCTTATGGTGACGCTTGTTTGCTTCATTTCATCTGTAAGCATTCTTGGCACCCACCTCCCGTGTGGACCCGGGACAGAATGTGTCCACAGCACCCAATTGCTTGTCGTAAGAGGCGACTAAATTGGGCAACCTGTTGGCCGTGGGTTGCGTCCCGTGTCGGTGGAGGACGGGAACCTGGTGGTTGAGGGCATTTAGGCTTTTAACTGCTTTCCATTTGCCCAACACACCACTTTGGCCCTTACTTCACCTAGACGGGTGGTTGAATTGGCCCGATTCAACCAATCGGCTGGTCATGCCAAGCCCTGTGCATGGATTATATATATATGTTATTGCACAAATTTTATTTGGACTTTTAATTTCGGTCTTGGCTGAATTATTCATTGACTTTTCTGGTTTTGGAATGTATTTGAAGTTCTGAATTTTGCCTAGAGTCCTATGCCCAGAAGGCGGTGGCTCATGGGCCAATCTGGTAGATTAATTCTTTGTAATTCTTCTACTGGAGTATATCATCCGGGTATCCTTGGTGCTGCAAGCTGGAGGCCCGCTTGCTTTAGCATTGTCCTTGTGATACTCCGTGGTGGGTGGGGAGCTCGGATGATGAACCATATTACACTAACTATGGCGTATGAAACCCCAACCAAAAAACCAAAACGTCCACTTGATATAGACCCTGTTGATACTGACCATAGACCATCTGCATCGATTGAATATTGGCCACGTTTGATTGTGATTGCGACACCTGAGAAGACACCGTTAAAACTGAACCCCTTTGCTGTGTCTAAGGGTATTCAAGGTATTGATGGGGAGGTGAAAAACATTACACGCTTGCGTTCGGGTGCGCTGCTAGTTGAATGTGGTAAAAAGCAACAAGCAACGAACCTGATGAACATGAAATCTTTCGTGGGCATTCCGGTCACGGTCTCTGCTCACAAGACCTTGAACACTAGTAAAGGTATCATCAGAGATCGTGATCGATTGTTTGCTGATATGTCCGAAATTGACATAGGATCAGAAATGAAAGATCAGGGTGTGCTGTATGTGAACAGCTTTTCCACCCGAAAAAACAATGAAACATTTCAAACTAATACCTATCTGTTTACTTTTTCATGTCCAAATGCTCCTAAATCAGTGAAGGCACGCTATTGTAACATACAAGTTGATACCGACATCCCCAACCCGCTCAGGTGTTTTAAATGCCAGAAATATGGACATGGCGTGAATACTTGCACATTGTCTGTTGTGTGTGCTCACTGTGGTGAGAAGACACACACAACAGAAGACTGTGACAGTGATTATAAAAAATGCACCAATTGCTCAGGCGATCATTTTGCATTTTCTAAGCAATGTCCTATTTGGAAAGAGCAAATGGAAATCAATAAAATCAAATTTACTCAAAATATCTCTTTTTACGAGGCCAAAAAACTGGTAAACACAGCTGATCTTCCACAAACTTATGCTACAGTAGCAAAAACATCATCGGGATCTAAATCTAACACTACATCAACCACAGGCTACCAAACTACCTTGACTTGGGTAAATTGCGATTCTCCACAGCTTTTCTACCCAGCTATATCATCAAAGACTGAGGAATCACTTCCTATTACCTCAAAGTCTTCTTCTGATCACAAAGCATCATCTCAGTCACACTCAAAGTCTCAATCGACAGCTGATAGTCAACAATCTGTGAAAAATAAATCGAAGCCAAAGCCCGATGCTTGAAAACAACAAAGTGGCAGAGCTCCAAAAGGGTCACTGAACAAAATTCAATTGTTCAATACATACGGGTCTCTTGAAGACATGGACGTTTCTGAAAACGTCCATTCTAGGGCACATAGCTTGTCGCCCTCCAAAAGAGTGCGGGGTAGATCCCCAATAAATCCCCCCAAAAGATAGTTTATTCCAGTTATATTGTACAGTGGAACTACAGAGGATTAAGGACTAATTTACATGAATTACAGCTATTAGTCCAAGATTTTATACCTTCAGCGATATGTCTCCATGAGACATATTTAAAACAAACAGATACATTTAATTTTCGTCAGTTTAATGCATATTATTGTTTTGCACCTCCGGGTGATCGGGCCACTGGCGGATCATCCATTCTAGTCAAACAAAACGTTATTCAAAGCCCCGTTTAACTTAATACTAATATGCAGGCTGTTGCAGTGAGAATTACGTTACATGTAGCGTTTACGCTATGCTCCCTTTATATTTCTCCGTCTTCGACGTTTGCCAGAACCGATCTTCAAGCTCTATATGATCAGCTCCCGAAGCCCTGTATTATAATGGGAGATTTAAATGGACACAAACCACTCTGGGGTAGTGGAAATACAAACACTAAAGGGAAATTGTTGGAGGACTTTTGTTCTGACAATGATTTATATATTTATAATGATGGTTCCAACACATATTTACACCCTGGTACAGGGACCTATTCTGCTCTTGACTTGTCATTGATAACTTCAGAACTACTAAATGAATTTGAATGGTCAGTCCACGATGACCTGTGTGGAAGTGACCATTTTCCTACTATGTTAAAAGCTGTAACTCCATCAGATGTTCCTCCATCACCAAGACGAAATATTAAAAAGGCTAACTGGGCTTTATATGAAACACTGTGTGCTGAAAAACTTAAACCTGAACGTTTAATTGACGTTCCCGATGCTGTTAAATGCTTTTCTGATGAATTGAATTCCATAGCTGTTGTAGTTCCACACATACGAAAACCATGGTTCAACGATGACTGCAAACAAGCTAGGAAGGCAAGGAAAAAAGCAGAACATTATTTCCGTCGCCATCCTATGGTGCATAATTTAAATAAATTTAAAATTTTAAATGCTAAAGCACGGCGTACTTTTAAACAGAACAAACGCCAATCTTGGCAAAATTATGTATCTAAAATAAATTCTCGGACACCCATGTCCAAGGTATGGAACATGGTCGAGAATATCAAAGGTAAAGGTACTAAATCTACTGTCCATCATCTTAAACATGGAGATCAATTACTTACTGATAAATCAGATATTGCAAATAAACTGGGTGAAACTCTTGCTAAACATTCTTCCTCTTCTAATTATATACCTAAATTTCAGTAATATCAAAAACAACAAGAAAAGAAAACTATTAACTTCAATTCTGATAATGGGGAAGATTATAATGAAACGTTTTCTATTCATGAACTCCATACTGCTCTTGATCAAGCTCATGACACTGCTACTGGAGCTGATAACATACATTATCAACTCCTGAAACACTTACCAGAATCCTGCCTAGAAACTCTCCTAAATATTTTTGATGATAGTTGGACATCGGGTGACTTTCCTCCGTCATGGCGTGATGCCATAGTAGTACCAATACCTAAACCTGGACGTGATCATACGGATCCGTCCAATTATCGTCCGATTTCATTAACAAGCTGTGTTTGCAAGAGCATGGAACTCATGATAAATAATCGACTTGTTTGGTATTTGGAAACTAAAAACCTTATCACAGATATACAATGTGGTTTCCGGAAAAACAGAAGTACTGTCGATCACTTAGTGCGTCTAGAATCATTTGTGTAAAATGCGCTGATTAATCAACAACATGCTGTGTCTATCTTTTTTGATCTTGAGAAGGCATAATGACACTACTTGGAAATATGGCATTTTAAGAGATTTACATGACTTCGGCTTCCGAGGCCGTTTGCCTGAATTTATAGCGAAGTTTTTAAATAACAGACACTTCCAGGTCCGTGTGGGTTCTAACCTGTCTGATCATTACAATCAGGATCAGTGTGTTCCACAAGGCAGTATTTTGTATGTCACTCTTTTTATCATCAAGATCAACAGTTTTTCTAAAGTTTTAAACGATTCAATTGATGGATCGTTATTTGTGGATGATTTTAATTTTTTTTGTCGTGGTAAAAATATGCATACCATTGAACGGCAATTGCAGTTGTGTTTAAACAAGATTAATAAATGGTGTCTTGAAAACGGCTTTAAATTTTCCAAATCGAAAACTAACTGCATACATTTTTGTCGTAAATATAAACCACATAAAGACCCTGAACTGTCTCTAGATGGGACGCCCATTAAAGTTGTGAAGGAAGCCAAATTTTTGGGTCTATCTTTGATTCACATTTAACTTTTTTACCACATATTAAATCACTTAAAACTAAATGCCTGAAAGCACTTGACTTGTTGAAAGTTGTTTCAAATTCTAAATGGGGAGAGGATCAAGCTACCCTTCTCCATCTATATCGATCACTCGTTCGTTCTAAACTTGATTATGGCTCCATCGTCTATAGTGGAGCCTGCAAAAGCAATCTTAAACTTCTTGAATCTGTCCACCATCAAGGTCTAAGACTTTGTCTTGGGTCCTTCAGAACTTCACCTATTGACAGTCTTTACGTTGAGGCTGATGAAGCATCTCTTGTACAACGCCGTATCAAATTATCTTTACAATATATCACAAAACTATATTCTAACGAATCTAACCCTGCATATAACTGTGTGTTCAATCCTCTTTATGGGGATTTATATAGCAAAAAGTCTTCTCTTGTTCCACATCTTGGGCTCAGAATAAAGCCGTTTATTGGTGCTGCTGGTATTGAGCTGGACAGTATAGCTCCTTTCCGTCTTCTTTCCTTTCCCCCTTGGCAGTTGGTTAGACCACAGGTTGACCTAACATTAACTACATTTAAAAAATCAGAAACCAATGAATTACAGTATAAACAAGAATTTAATCAATTGAAACATAAATATAACAATTATAAATCCTTATTTACAGGTGGATTCAAGGACGGTGGCGCAGTTGCTTGTGCTACTGTCATTGGATCCAGAACAATATCTTCTAGATTACCAGATAGTAGTTTTATTTTTACAGCAGAAGCTAACGCCATATTAACAGCTCTTGGGTATATTCAAAGACACCCTAAACGTAAACAATATATAATCTATTCAGACTCTCTTTCTTGTCTTCAGGCGATTAAAAATTTATCATGAAAACATCCACTTTTAATTGACATTATTGAATTGTATAATAATCTTGCTACTGGCCAATACGACATCGTCTTCTGTTGGTTACCCAGCCATGCAGGCATTTCTGGCAACACAATGGCCGATCTTTCTGCCAAGGCAGCACTCAACAAATCCGTGACTCCACTTCTTATCCCATACTCTGATTATAAAGCTACAATTAGATCGTATATACGTGATCTGATGCAAAAGAAGTGGGACACCCAAGTAGGTATAAATAAATTACATGAAATAAAACCCTATATTGGTTACACCTACTTGGGTTTTCAGTCCAGATTTGAAGAGGTCATTATGCGACGATGTCGTATTGGTCACACCAGATATAAATACCTTTTGAAAGTTGAGGATCCTCCATTTTGTATCCCTTGTGATGAAAGAATCACGGTCAAGCATATCTTGCTTGACTGCGTGGAATATTCCATCACAAGGGATACCTATTTTAAATCATGTAGTATGCAGGACCTTTTTACTAATATCAGTTCTCATTTAATTATTGGATTTTTAAAAGAAATAGATTTATTGACAGAATTGTAAATAGATAAATATTTTATTATTGGAAGTTTAAATTGATAACTGTGCTTGTTAGTGGCTGTATCCTCGAAGAGGGTTGAAGTACTGTAAAACTATTGTGCCCCTGAGAGGGTACGTAAGTCCACAAACATTCAAAGTAAATTAAAACTTTCACGTTTTTAATCGTAGCATAGGTGTCTTTTTATTTGCATGGCTAGATTTCCCAAATTGCTGATGGCTGAGGGGATGATGTAAATCCAGCTAGGGTCCATGCAGGTAGCAAAGGTACTGTAAGTCCCCATGGTCCCTAGTATGGTGATCTACTTTCAGTTGTTAGCAATCTATAGCCCATTTTTATCTTGTATTGTCCTCTATAGATAAATTGTTTTAGGTATAGTTACTAGTTTTATATTCTCATCTGTGATATTCTAGTTGTTTGTTTTACTGTCCTTCGTTGACAGGTTTTATAATAGATATATATATATTTCATTTCAGTATTAAATGTTCTCGTCACGATATGGCTGAGATATTGCCGATGTGACGTTAAATATTAACTCACTTATTCACTTGGCACCCACCTTGCGCACACCTTAGACATGTTCATGAAGAATTGTCTCGATGGATCCGTGTGAAATGCCTGTGGTCTCCTCTAACTCGTGGAGTGTGATTCGACGATTTTCTAGCACAAGTCTATGCACTCTGTCAATGTTTTCCTGACTTTGAAGCCTTTCTTCAATGTTCTTCGCCGAGTTTCCTTCACGAACTAAACACTTAATTACTGCTCCATACTCAATTTTATTCATTTTCACTGTCGTGAGGGGGGTCTCTTTCTGTCAATGTTTTTTGGTCAATAACTTCTGAGAGTAGGATACCAAAACTTATATATCACATCAGCTACGCCCCAAGGTTCAATGTCGTACCATAGGCTGTGACACCTGGGTATGAACTATGTTCAAGACTCAAAACTTATTGATATTGCAAAGGCAAACTGATGCTAACCTGAAGGTTCACGAGAACATGAATGTCATAACAAGGTCATGGAGTAAACTTCTGATGTTTTTCTTGCATTTTAGCCGAGTAGAAACAAATAAAGCATCTTAGCCAAAAAGAGCTTATTTTGAATGTTCCGCTCTGACAAGACTCGTTCTTGTGAAAAGAGAAACACGAGTAATGAGGGAAAGAGTAATGTGGGATTAGTGCCCAAAGAGCATACCTATTCTTAAGTTCAGTATCCTGTCCCTGCTACCTTAACGTGGTGCCCACTGGACTAAATGCTAAGTTATGTCTTATCAACAAGTATTTTTCTCTATGCCAAAGAACACAAACATAAACATGACCAGACGATTGGTTGAATCGGGCCCATTCAACTACCTGTCTAGGTGAAGTAAGGGCCGAAGTGGTGTGTTAGGCGAACAGTTATACATCCGATTGCCCTCAACCACCAGGATCCCGTCCCGTCCGACACGGGCCCCAACCCACGGCAAACGGGTTGCCCAATTCGGCCGCTCCTTGCGACCAGCACGGGGGTTTGGCGAGTTCTTAGCGTTACCCAGCAGCCACCACGAGAAGGTGGCTCACCACGGGTGCCGCTAAGGACCATGGGGACTTACAGTACATTTGCTTCCGGCATGGAACCTAGTTGGATTTACATGATCCCTTAAGCTGTTAGCAATTTAGACAAATCTAGCCATACAGTAAAATGACACTTATTCTACGAATTAATAGGAACATAAACAGGAACTATGATGAAAATAATAAATGAGGTATCTGTAAAAACACCATTCCGTTTTTCTTCTGTCTGAAGGTATCAGTTGATTCCTGTTCATCCAAGATGTGCAGGTTCAGGCAGCGATGTTTGAAGACTCGATCTGAAAAGTCCGTCTGCTTGCAAGGTAATGGTCGGTCTCTTATCCATTCCACAGACTAGGTTGTACCACACTCGAACTTTTATGAACGCCACTTCTCTTGCCATAACTAATATGATCTTACAGTTTGCGTTAGACTACCCATAACAAGAAGGTGGTATTGTAACTAAACGTCATACATTTTTAAAATTTAAAGAAACATTGCGCCTATAAATTTTAAGTCTCAGTCCAGATGCGATGTGACGAAGTCACTTTAAGACGATGTTGTATTGGCTAACGGGCGTCATTGCATAATTATTGTACATACCTTTACAGATGAGATGATGTTCCCTGAGCAATCTCCTCAGCATAAAGTTGACAAGGATGACAGCCCACTTCACGATGCCTGCAGAAAAGGGAACCTGACCCAAGTGAGATGGATCCTGTCCCAGGGTCTGGTCGACATCAACAGTAGAGAGGGGAGTCACGGAAAAACTCCACTCATGGTGGCGGCACAGGAGGGACACTGCAGAATATTTTCTTTTCTTATCGGAAAAGGAGCTAACAAGTCACATGTGGATAATGATGGTAAGAACATTTTTCACTGGGCCTGCAAGGGAGGACATGTGGATGTGGTGGAGTGTGTACTCCCACAATATGGTGTCAACATTAACGATAAGTACATGACCCCACTTGTGCAAGCTGCATTTTGGGGACACAGAGACGTTAGTGAGTTCCTCCTGTGCATGGGAGCTGATGTATCACAGACCGATCCAAACAGAGAGAGCGTCCTGCACTGGGCCTGCAGAGGGGGGCAGTTGGATATGGTGAAGTATTTACTTTCACTGTGTAGTGTTGATATTAACAGTAGGGGAAAAGGTGGCAGGACACCTTTGATGGCCGCTGCAATGAGGGGTCGCACAGACATTGGTCTGCTCCTCGTGAATATGGGAGCTAATTTGTCACAAGTTGATGATGTTGGTAATAACGTCATGCACTGGGCTTGCAAATACGGACAATTAGATCTGCTGAAGGGTATTCTCTCACGAGGCAGTGTTGATATTAACAGCAGGGGAGTGCACAGAAATACACCGTTGATGAATGCTGTGTTTTGTGGCAACAGAAAAGTGGTTGATCTACTTGTTAGTCAAGGTGGTCTAACTCACTTAGTGAATAACAAGGGGGAAAACATCCTCCATCTGGCCTCATTAAGTGGATGTCGGGAACTGGTGAAGCACATCCTGTCGCAGAACATGACTGACATTAACGCTAGAAACAAGGAGGGGAAAACAGCAGCCATGATAACAAAGGGTACAAATGTTCGCGTGCATAAATTTCTTGTCTCGCAGGACTGCCCATGCATTATGACACAATAAGGATTACTTATAGCAGGATGTTATTATTATTCAGGCGTATTCGTTCTGTGAGGTCGTGAGTAAAGTATGCCATGCAGTATATCGACACATAGATTAGATAGAAATCCTCACTTCAACATAGATGATTTCAGCTAGTTTCACATTGGTGAGGACTTCGGGGTTAGACGTCTTTTCATTACTTTTTACGGTTTTAGCGATTGTTTTTGCAATACGTGAAAGAAATCGTGCAGTTAATGACGAGCAGGTAACCGATATTGATGACACCTGCCGTTGTTGTTGTTTTCTGCCAGATGGGAAGGACAGCGTGCAGTGTCTGTGCAACAGCTAGCAGATATTGATGACCTCGTGTACGTTTAGTAACGTATATTGATTACTGCTATTGTCTTGAAATCAGTTGCTTCGGGTGTGCTACTTTATCATAGAAAGGTACCGAATGTCAGTTCGTAAGCCTGGTCCTCATGGTCCTCTTGGTCCTCGTATTTTAAGTGAACAGAAAATATGACAGATTCTTGGTTTTGCAAACACGACAAGAACGTTATAAAGTATGCCGTGAAAAGAATAAATGACTACCCGAAGTAGACGCCTTTCTGATTATATTCCGAAGATAAACTTTTTGAACATTTGACAAGGGAGTCTTTTAAAATCTAGTTCAAATAATCATATATCTATATAGCATTAAATTAGTTCATTTTTCCTCTTAATGTTAACATACAAAATAGAAGACACAATTTCATGCATTGTTTTCATTGTGAAAATCAGAGTGAAATAAATAAAGATGTAATAGACATAGACATGCATGATTTGTTCTTAAGGATTTTGTCTTGGAACTGTATGGCTAAGATATTGCCGATGTGACGCTAAATATTAACTCACTCACTCTCTTGGAACTGTCTTTTGAAGGTGAGTGTGAAACACTTGTATTTTTGTCATGTTATGGGGCAACCATGTATGTACGTGGATGTACATGCATGTTTAGCACCGATCAAGGATGGAAATTTTACATTTTTCTAACTCAATCGGATAACCGTCTTTGACAATAACATGCAATAATTGTTAATCATTTTTGTGCAGCATCATATCGTGGTAACACAGGATATCGCATGAACAACCGAATACTGGAACCATGCCCATTCCCACACCTATGTGGGTGAAGCCCCAGGTGACTGAGCCCCAGTCAACAAAGGTTTGCAACTGATGCCGTTTGCTACTTATGACCTTCTAGAATTTTCATTGTGACTCGTGCTCATGTCAGATGAATAGTTTTGGCAGAGAGGGGAAGATTGGATTTGCTATCTCCTAAGGATTCTTCTTATTTCAGTTTCAGTTTGTTTTATTCAAGAAGAGGATATTGTGTGACAGGTGTGATGTGTGTATTGAGAGATGTGATGTATGTGTTGAGAGGTGTGATGAGTGTGCTGACAAATGTTGCTGACAGATGCGATGTGTTTGTGGGGACTTATCTGTTAACAGGTGTGATGTGTATATTAACATTTGTTAAGATTAACATTTGTTGTGTGTGTTGACAAGTGTATATATTTTGTGTGTTGACAGGTGTGATGTGTGTGTTGACAAGAGGTTTGAAAGGTGTAGTGAGTGTGTTGAAAGGTCTGCGTGAATTGACGTTGATGTGAAATGTGCGTGTTCACAGATGTGATTTGTTTGTTGACACATGGGATGCGTATCTTGCCAAGTCTGTAGTGTATGTTGGCAGGTGTGTAATGTGTGCTTTGACAGGTTAAATGGTTGTGTTGATAGATGTAATGTGTGCAGTAAAAGGCCAGGTGTGTGTAATGACAGGTGTGATGCGTTTGTGTTGATAGGTGTGGTGACTGCAATGGCAGATATGATACCTTTTGTGTCGATAGGTGTGATGTGTGTTTGGACATGTGGGATGCCAGCGTTGAACAACGTCATGCGTTGATAGGTGTGATGTATATGTTGCCATATGTGGGATGTGTATCTTTACAGGTGTGATGTGTTTGTGCTGACGTATCTGTTGGCAGGGATGATATGTGACAGACAGTTGTGTGTGCTTACAAATGTGATGTGTGTATTGACGTGTAGTGTACTGACAGATTTGTTTGTGCTGAGTATTCTGTTGAAAGGTGTGATTTGTATTTTGACAGGTGTGATGTGTGTTTGGACAGCATGATGCATGTTGACAGGTGTGATGTGTGTCTTGACAGGTGTAATGTGTGTGTCGACTGGAGGTTTGAAGGGTGTAGTGTGTTTGTTGAAAGGTCTGACGTGAATCGACAGGTGTTATGTCTGGTTGGAGACGTGACGTGTTTTTTGTGATGTGTTGGCAGGTTTATTTTGTGTGTTGAAAGGGATGATGAAGATTGACTTCAACTCTGTCCAAAGAATGGTAATGACACAAAGACCATATCTCTAAAACTAAGAAAAAAAATTCTTTCATAAAGCAGTGCACACAAAACAGGTTGATGTCTTTTACTACTTAGGGTCTGTCAGTTTTGATCGTGGTTCGTGCTCATGTATATAACAATTTAAATTCCAAGGTATTGGTTTGATAGCTGACTAGCGTACAGAAAGACTAGAACTTCTCTGACTAAAAAGCATTATATGTGACAGTGAGATGAATTGTTTTGGTTGGGAGTGAAAGATATGATCTTCTGAAGATGCTTCTATTGTTTTATTCAAGAAGAGGATGTGTGTATTGAGAGATGTGATGTATGTGTTGAGAGGGGTGATGTGGGTAATAGCTGTGATGTGTTTGTTGACAGGTGTTAAGTGTGTATTTGTGCGTGCGTGTGTGTGTGTGTGTGCGAACGTGTGTGTGTGTGTGCGAACGTGTGTGTGTGTGTGCGAACGTGTGTGTGTGTGTGTGTGTGTGTGTGTGTGTGTGTGTGTGTGTGTGTTAAAATTAGCTTTACAGTATGTAACAAAAGTATATTCTAATGAGTCCAACCCTGGATATAACTGTGTTTTCACGGTGGATGGACAGGAGTGGAAGCCAGGAGGGTTTCTACCCAGGCATGATTGGATGCGTCCGTATGATCACGTCCAGGTTTGGGTATTGGGGATCTACCCCGCACTCTTTTGGGTGCGGAAGTCGTGGTGGCTGAGCGGGCTAAGCGGTTGACTTTGTGTGCTGGCATTTAGGTTCCTGACTCTGAGGGTGCGGGTTCGAATCTCGGATAGGACTGAACCAATAAGTACTAAAATCTGTACTTTACTGAGAAAGTGAAATCCCAAACATGACATATGTTTTATTTGACCACTTTCTGAATGGCAACATGACATATGTTGCATTTGAAATGGCATCGTGTAATCATAGCGTATTAGTACTTTCCTTAAAATATTCAGTATACACTAGCAAGTTATCAGCGAAAACGCTTCTTGTATAGAAGATTATTAAGCATGTTCGTAAATTCTTCCTTACTGCCATTGAATGTGTTGTATTTATCCTCACACAATGATATGAGAGGAACAATTTGCTTAAGTATTTGTCTCATGTCTCACATACAAAGAATACATACATATCTTAAGAAAATACATATGTACACTCCACCAAAGGTCTACAGGTGAAAGTGCAATAAAATACCTAACGTATATGTATTCACACCTGCTTTCCTTCAACATATATCTTTACAACACAATTAAACAATCAGGACTTGCTCGTATGACGAGACAGTTTCCTGTAATATCCGAAACCTGCCAGTGATATCAGCAGTGAATAGCCCTTATTAGTCTCGCCACAACGAGCAAGGCAATCAGCACGGGGTTCCAGGTGTTGAGCAGTGAAGTGACTCTGGGGCTTTATCAGTTAAGGACGACATGTTAGAATGGAAATAATTGAGCATGCGACAACATCAGGATGCTAATACTGGAGATACGATGACGTACATGGTGGCAGCTAGCATTTCAATCCGTTAGTTGCCACCGAATTTAGGGAGGACTGGGCAGCTCACTCTGCTATATTTTCAACATTCATACAAAGTTGTTAATATCTGAGCTTGGATACCAATTTGTGCCAAAAGGAGAAAATGAAATACAAGCCACCACTCGTATTATTGTCAGTTTCAGACATGGAATATATGAAAAATATGTCCTAGCTACGAGGCATTTAGCAGTAAACCAATCAGGTTCAGAGTAATGTGAACAGCTGATATGTTAGGAACGATAGATTGACCTTCTCTTCAAAGAGTAAGCCACTGTGTCTGTGAAAGTTGTAAACGCCTGATATTAACGTACCTGGTCTTCTGCGTCTAGAGTTTGCCGTATACTCTGCTGTAGTGAGCAAAGTCATGGCCATAGGTGTCAACAGACCTGTGCTGTGTGTCCACACAGCGGTAGTCTCCAGGCATTGGTGAAATAGTTTTGTATTTACTGTGCCTTCTGTTTGAAGTCCACGGTTATCTTTAGACATTGGTGTCCACTGAACAGTGTCCAGTGTCTATCAGTAAGAGTGTTCAAGGTGATTGGATGTGTTGACTTTGTGATAGTATTTTTACAATAAGATACAACAGGCGACCCTCTGTTAGTACTCCACCATGATACCAAGGTATGTGAGTGACTGTGTGAAAATGTTCCTACAAGTAACTCTTATTCTGATTGTTGCATTTTCAACATATAGCATGAAGGATTGCAACTCTCAGACGACGGAGATGGAAGGTGCTATCATTATCAGGAACGTTGGCATCAAACTGTGCCAGTTCAAATGTGCTGAAAGAGGTCAGTGCTTGAGTATTCAGTACGATATTGACACACTCACCTGTCGTTTATCAAGAGCTGAATCAAGGAAGACCAGCACAAAGGAAGGATATGTCAACTTTGCAAGGAATCATTCAGGTGTAAGTAAGGGTATCAAACCCTATCAATAATGCCGTGACAAATCTTGTCTCCACCATTGTTTTGTTGTCGTGTTCATGAATCTCACATATTGATGATATCACGCGTTCTTTGAAGCGGAGCAAAGGCAAATTGATGCTAACCTGAAAGTTCACGAGAACTTGAAAGTCACAACAAGATCATGAAGTGAATTTCTGACGTTGTTCTTGCATTTTTGCCGAGTACAAACAAGTAAAGCGTCTTAGCCAAAAGGAGCTTATTTTGAGTGTTCCCCTCTGACAAGACTCGTTCTTGTGAAAAGAGAAACACGTGTAATGAGGGAAAGAGTAATGAGGAATTAGTGTCGAAAGAGCATGCCAAGTTCAATATCCTGTCCCTGCTACCTTAACGTGGTGCCCACTGGAGTAAATGCTAAGTTATTTCTTATCAAAAAGTATTTTTCTCTATGCTAAAGAACACGAAAGACCAGCCGATTGGTTGAATCGGGCCCATTCAGCCAACAGTCTAGGTGAAGTAAGGGCCGAAGTGGTGTGATAGGCAAACAGAACATGGTTATAGGCCCGATTGCCCTCAACCACCAGGATCCCGTTCTTCACCGACTCGGGACGCAACCCACGGCAAACGGCTTGCCCAGTTCGGCCGCTCCTTGCGACCAGCACGGGGTTTGGCGAGTTCTTGGCGTTACCCGGCACCCATGAAGAGCCACCTCCTCGTGGTGGGTGCTGGGTAATGCTAAGTGCTCTTCTCCCGTGTGGACCCGGGACAGAATGTGTCCACAGGACCCCATTGCTTGTCGTAAGAGGCGACTAAATTGGGCAACCTGTTTCCCGTGGGTTGCGTCCCGTATCGGTGGAGGACGGGAACCTGATGGTTGAGGGCAGTTGGGCTTTTAACTGCTTTCCATTTGCCCAACACACCACTTTGGCCCTTACTTCACCTAGGCGGGTGGTTGAATTGGCCCGATTCAACCAATCGGCTGGTCATGCCAAGCCCTGTGCATGGATTAAATAAAAATGTCATTGCACAAATTTTATTTGGACTTTTAATTTCGGTCTTGGCTGAATTATTCATCGACTTTTCTGGTTTGGAATGTATTTGAATTTCTGAATTTTGCCTAGAGTCTTATGCCCAGAAGGCGGTGGCTCATGGGCCAATCTGGTGGATTAATTCTTCGTAATTCTTCTACTTGGTCTTGGCACTATTGTTAATCTGTAAATTTCAGTATTGTGAAATATGATCATATGAACTTTGCTTAGAGTCTTGTGCCAGAAGGCGATGGCTCAAGGGCCAATCTGGTAGATCAATTTCTTACAATTCTTCTACTGGAGTATATCATCCGGGTATCCTTGGTGCTGCAAGCTGGAGGCCCGCTTGCTTTAGCATTGTCCTTGTGATACTCCGTGGTGGGTGGGGAGCTCGGATGATGAACCATATTACACTAACTATGGCGTATGAAACCCCAAACAAAAAAAAAACCAAAACGTCCACTTGATATAGACCCTGTTGATACTGACCATAGACCGTCTGCATCGATTGAATATTGAACGCGTTTCGTTGTTATTGAGACTCCTGACAAGACACCGTTAAAGTTGAACCCCTTTGCTGTATCCAAGGGTATTCAAGGTATTGCTGGAGAGGTAAAAAACATTAGACGCTTGCGTTCGGGTGCCCCGCTAGTCGAATGCGGGAAAAAGCAACAAGGAACGAACCTGAGTGAGTGAGTGAGTTAATATTTAACGTCACATCGGCAATATTGCAGCCATATCGTGACGAGAACATGCGTGACAAAAAGAATATATATCCATATTATGAAGAACCTGTCGACGAAGGACAGTAAAACCACTAGATTATCACAGTTATTATTAAAACTAGTGTGGAAACTTAAAACAATAATAGTATCACTATTGGGACAGTACAATATAGCAACAGGCCATGGATCGCCAACAACAGAGGGTAGATCACCATACTAGGGGCCATGGGGACTTACAGTACCTCTGCTACCTGCATGGTCCCTAGCTGCGTTTACACCATCCCTCAGCTGCTGGCGACTGTATGCAAGATTAGCCAAACATTACGATGACACATATACTACAGCTAAAAATGTGGAAGATTAAATCTGTTTCCAAATGTTTTGGGACTTACGTACCCTCTCAGGAGGACGATAATTTTACGGTACTTCAACCCCCTTCGAGGATGCAGCCACTCACAATGTTACCTGCTAATTCAACTTCCAATCATAAAATGTTTATCTATTTACAAGTTCTGAAACAGATCTAATTCTTTTAAAAACGCAAAGATTAAATGACAACTAACATTACTAAAAAGATCCTTCATACTTCGTAATGTAAAATAGTTATCCCTTGTGATGGAATATTCAACACAGTCAAGCAAAACATGCTTGACTGTGATTCTTTCATCACTAGGGATACAAAACGGAGGATCCTCACCTTTAAACAAGTACTCCTGTGTATACCGCGCATGGCCAATGCGACATCGTCGCATAATGACCTCCTCAAATCTGGACTGACAACCCAAATAGGTGTAAGAAAGAGAGTCGGAATAGATTATATATTGTTTACGTTTAGGGTGTCGTTGAATATATTTAAGAGCTGTTAATATGGCGTTTGCTTCTGCAGTAAAAATAGAGCTGTCATCTGGAATTCTAGAAGATATTGTTCTGGTTCCAATGACAGTGGCACAAGCTACTGCACCACCGTCCTTGGATCCATCTGTAAATAAGGGTTTGTAATTGCTATATTTATGTTTTAATTGATGATATTCTTGTTTATATTGTAAGTCATTTGTTTCTGATTTTTTAAATGATGTTAATGTTAGGTCAACTTGTGGCCTAACCAATTGCCAAGGAGGAGAAGAAAGAAGACGCGAAGGCGATATACTTTCCAGCTCTATACCGGCTGAAGAAATAAATGGTATAATTCTGTGCCCAAGAGGTGGTACAAGAGAAGACTTTTTGTTATACAAATCCTCATAAAGCGGATTGAACACACAGTTATAGGCAGGGTTAGATTCATTAGAATATAATTTAGTAATGTATTGTAAAGACAATTTTATACGACGTTGAGTAAGAGATGGTTCATCGGCCTCAACGTAGAGACTATCAATAGGTGATGTTCGGAAAGACCCAAGACAAAGTCTTAAGCCTTGATGGTGGACAAAGTCAAGAAGTTTAAGGTTGCTTTTGCAGGCTCCACCATATACGATGGAGCCATAATCGAGTTTCGAACGCACGAGTGATCGATATAGAGGTAAGAGGGTTGCTTGATCCCCTCCCCACTTTGAGTTGGAATCAACATTCAACAAGTCAAGAGCCTTCAGGCATTTAGTTTTAAGGGACTTGATATGAGGCAGAAATGTTAAGTGGGAGTCAAAGATTAGGCCTAAGAACTTGGCCTCCTTTACAACGTTGATGGGAGTGCCATCTAGAGATAGTTCAGGGTCCTTATGTGGCTTATATTTTCTGCAAAAATGTATACACTTAGTTTTGGATTTAGAAAATTTAAAGCCGTTTTCAAGACACCATTTATTTATTTTGTTTAGACAGGGTAGAACGCACTCGAACTTGAAACTGTACGTCATTTAAAAAGTTGGCTATAAATTGAGGCAAACGACCTCGCAAGCCAAAGTGATGTAAATCTCTTAAAATACCATATTTCCAGGTTGTGCCATATGCTTTTTCGAGATCAAAAAAGATAGACACAGCATGTTAATTAGTGCATTTTTAACAAATGATTCCAAACGCACTAAGTGATCAAGAGTACTTCTGTTTTTGCGGAAACCACACTGTATATCAGTTACAAGGTTGTTTGTTTCCAAGTACCAAACCAGTCGATTATCTATCATGCGATACATGCTCTTGCAAACACAGCTTGTTAACGATATCGGACGATAATTGGATGGATCCGAATGATCACGTCCAGGTTTAGGTATTGGTACTACTATAGCGTCATGCCATGAAGAAGGAAATTTACCTGAAGTCCAAATATCATCAAAAATACATAAGAGCGTCTCTAAACAGGACTCTGGTAAGTGCTTCAGGAGTTGATAATGTATGTTATCAGCTCCTGTAGCAGTGTCATGAGCTTGATCTAGAGCAGTGTGGAGTTCATGAATAGAAAATGTTTCATTATAATCTTCCCCATTATCAGAATTGAAAGTAATAGTTTTCTTTTCTTGTTGTTTTTGATACTGCTGGAATTTAGGTACATAATTAGAAGAGGAAGAGTGTTTAGCGAGGGTTTCACCCAGTTTATTCGCAATATCTGATTTATCTGTAAGTAACTGATCTCCATGTTTAATATGATGGACAGTAGATTTAGTACCTTTACCTTTAATTTTCTGGACCATGTTCCATACCTTGGACATGGGTGTCCGAGAATTTATTGTGGATACATAATTTTGCCAACATTGGCGTTTGTTCTGTTTGAAAGTACGCCTCGCTTTAGGATTTAAAATCTTAAATTTATTTAAATTATGCACCATAGGATGGCGACGGAAATAATGTTCTGCTTTTTTCCTTACCTTCCTAGCTTGTTTGTATTCATCACTGAACCATGGTTTTCGAATATGTGGAACTGCAGAGGACTTTGGTATACACTCATCAGCTATGGAATTCAGTTCCTCAGAAAAACATTTCATAGCACCAGGAACGTCAATAAAACGTTCAGGTGTAAGTTTTTCAGCACACTGTGTTTCATATAAAGCCCAGTTAGCCTTTTTTAAAATTCCGTCTTGATGATGGAGGAACATTGGATGGAGTTACAGCTTTTAATACAGTAGGAAAATGGTCACTTCCACATAGGTCATCGTGTACTGACCATTCGAATTCATTTAGTAGTTCTGAATTTGTAAGTGACAAGTCGAGAGCAGAAGAAGTCCTTGTCCCAGGGTGTAAATATGTGTTGGAACCATCATTATAAATACATAAATCATTGTCAGAACAAAAGTCCTCCAACAACTTACCTATAGTGTTTGTAGTTACACTACCCCAGAGTGGGTTGTGCCCATTTAAATCTCCCATTATAATACAGGGTTTCGGGAGCTGATCATATAGAGCTTGAAGATCGGTTTTGGCAAACGCCGAAGGCGTTGAAATATATAGAGAGCATAGCGTAAACGCTACATGTAAAGTAATTCTCACTGCAACAGCCTGCATATTAGTATTAAGTGAAACGGGGCTTTGAATAACGTTTTGTCTGACTAGAATGGATGATCTGCCAGTGTCTCTATCACCCGGAGGTGAAAAACAATGATATGCATTAAAATGACGAAGGTCAAATGTATCTGTTTGTTTTAAACATGTCTCCTGGAGACATATCGCTGAAGGTGTAAAATCTTGGACTAATAGCTGTAATTCATGTAAATTAGTCTTCACTCCTCTGCAGTTCCACTGTACAATATTATTGGAATAAACTATCTTTTGGGGGGATTTATTGGGGATCTACCCCGCACTCTTTTAGAGGGCGACAAGCTATGTGCCCCTAGAATTGACGTTTTCAGAAATGTCCATGTCTTCAAGAGACCCGTATTTATTGAACAATTGAATTTTGTTCTGTGACCCTTTAGGAGCTCTGCCACTTTGTTGTTTTGAAGCATCAGGCTTTGGCTTCGGTTTACTTTTCACCGTTTTTTGACTATCAGCTGTAGACTGAGACTTTGATTGAGATGATGATTTGTTATCAGACGAAGAAGACTTTGAGGTACTAGGAAGTGATTCTTCCTATTCAAATTATGTACCAAAATTCCATCAGTATCAAAAACAACAAGAAAAGAAAACTATTAATTTCAATTCCGATAATGGGGAAGATTATAATGAAACGTTTTCTATTCATGAACTCCATACTGTACTTGATCAAGCTCATGATACTGCTGCAGGAGCTGATAACATACATTATCAACATTTACCAGAATCCTGTCTGGAAACTCTCGTAAATATTTTTGATGGTATTTGGACATCGGGTAACTTTCCTCCTTCATGGCGTGACGCCATAGTAGTACCAATACCTAAACCTGGACGTGATCATACGGATCTGTCCAATTATCGTCCGATTTCATTAACTAGCTGTGTTTGCAAGAGCATGGAACGCATGATAAATAATCGACTTGTTTGGTACTTGGAAACAAATAACGTTATAACTGATATACAGTGTGGTTTCCGTAAAAACAGAAGTACTCTTGATCACTTAGTGCATTTGGAATCATTTGTTAAAAATGCACTAATTAATAAACAACATGCTGTGTCTATCTCGCTGTTTTTGATCTCGAAAAAGCATATGACACAACCTGGAAATATGGTATTTTAAGAGATTTATATGACTTCGGCTTGCGAGGTTGTTTACCTCAATTTATAGCCAACTTTTTAAATGACGTACAGTTTCAAGTTCGAGTGGGTTCTACCCTGTCTGGTCATTACAATCAGGATCAGGGTGTTCCACAAGGTAGTATTTTGTCTGTTACACGTTTTAGGATAAAAATAAATGGTTTATCAAAAGTTTTAAACGATTCAATTGATTGATCGTTATTTGTGGATGATTTTAATATTTCTTGTCGTGGGAAAAACATGCATACTATTGAACGGCAACTGCAGCTGTGTTTAAACAAAATAAATAAATGGTGTCTTGAAAACGGCTTTAAATTTTCTAAATCCAAAACTAAGTGTATACATTTTTGCAGAAAATATAAACCACATAAGGACCCTGAACTATCTCTAGATGGCACTCCCATCAAAGTTGTAAAGGAGGCCAAGTTCTTAGGCCTAATCTTTGACTCCCACTTAACATTTCTGCCTCATATCAAGTCCCTTAAAACTAAATGCCTGAAGGCTCTTGACTTGTTGAAAGTTGTTTTCAACTCAAAGTGGGGAGGGGATCAAGCAACCCTCTTACCTCTATATCGATCACTCGTGCGTTCGAAACTCGATTATGGCTCCATCGTATATGGTGGAGCCTGCAAAAGCAACCTTAAACTTCTTGACTTTGTCCACCATCAAGGCTTAAGACTTTGTCTTGGGTCTTTCAGAACCTCACATATTGATAGTCTCTACGTTGAGACCGATGAACCATCTCTTACTCAACGTCGCATAAAATTGTCTTTACAACACATTACTAAATTATATTCTAATGAATCTAACCCTGCCTATAACTGTGTGTTCAATCCGCTTTATGAAGATTTGTATAACAAAGTACCACCTCTTGGGCACAGAATTAAACCATTTATTTCTTCAGCCGGTATAGCTTGTCGTAAGAGGCGACTAACGGGATCGGGTGGTCAGACTCGCTGACTTGGTTGACACATGTCATCGGTTCCCAATTGCGCAGATCGATGCTCATGTTGTTGATCACTGGATTGTCTGGTCCAGACTCGATTATTTACAGACCGCCGCCATATAGCTGGAATATTGCTGAGTGCGGCGTAAAACTAAACTCACTCACTCACTCACTCAGCCGGTATAGAGCTGGAAAGTATATCGCCTTCGCGTCTTCTTTCTTCTCCTCCTTGGCAATTGGTTAGGCCACAAGTTGACCTAACATTAACATCATTTAAAAAATCAGAAACAAATGACTTACAATATAAACAAGAATATCATCAATTAAAACATAAATATAGCAATTACAAACCCTTATTTACAGATGGATCCAAGGACGGTGGTGCAGTAGTTTGTGCCACTGTCATTGGAACCAGAACAATATCTTCTAGAATTCCAGATATTCAAAGATTATTCCAATTGAAAGATACCCTAAACGTAAACAATACATAATCTATTTAGACTCTCTTTCTTGTCTTCAGGCGACTAAACATATTTCTTGTAAACATCCACTTTTAATAGAAATTATTGAATTATATAAAAATCTTGCTACTGGCCAATACGACATCTTATTCTGTTGGTTACCCAGCCATGTAGGCATTTCCGGTAACACAATGGCTGATCTTGCTGCTAAGGCAGCACTCAACAAATCTGTGACACCACTTCTTATTCCATCCACTGATTACAAAGCGAGCATTAGAACTTACATCCATGATCTGATTCAGAAGAAGTGGGACACCCAAGTAGGTATACATAAATTACATGAAATAAAACCGTATATTGGTTACACCTCCTTGGGTTGTCAGTCCAGATTTGCAGAGGTTTTTTTAAGACGATATCGTATTGGCCACACTAGATATACTCATTCATATCTTTTAAAAGGTGAGGATCCTCCATTTTGTATCCCTTGTGATGAGAGAGTCACGGTCAAGCATATTCTGCTTGACTGTGTCGAATTCTCCATCACAAGGGATAAATATTTCAATGTCAAAACTGTACAGGATCTTTTTACAAACATTAGTTCTCATTTAATTACAGGTTTTTTAAAAGAAATTGATTTTTTGGTTGAATTTTTAATAATATGTTCTGTAAATAAATGGATTGTAATTATTGGTTGGTTAGATTTGTAACTAGAATTGTTAGTGGCTGTACCCTCAAAGGGGGTTGAAGTATTGTAAAATTATTGTCCTCCTGAGAGGGTACGTAAGTCCGAAAACAGTCCAGTTTGTGGAAAAAAAATTTCCAGGTTTTTAATCGTAGAATAAGTGTCTTTTTATTGTATGGCTAGATTTCACAAATTGCTGACGGCTGAGGGAATGATGTAAATCCAGCTAGAGTTCATGCAGGTAGCAAAAGTACTGTAAGTCCCCATGGTTCCTAGTATGGTGATCTACCTTCAGTTGTTAGCAATCTATAGCCCATTGTTCCATTGTATTGTCCTGTATAGATAAATTGTTTTAGGTATAGTTACTAGTTTTATATTCTACTCTGTGATATCCTATTTATTTTACTTTCCTTCGCTGACAGATTTTATAATAGACATATATTTCATTTTAGTATTAAATGTTCTCGTCACGATATGGCTGAGATATTGCCGATGTGACGTTAAATAATAACTCACTCACTCACTCACTCTTGGCGTTACCCAGCACCCACCACGAGGAGGTGGCTCACCACGGGTGCCACTAAGGACCATGGGGACTTACAATACATTTGCTTCTGGCATGGACCCTAGTTTGTTTTACATTATCCCTTCAGCTGTTAGCAATTGAGACACATCTAGCCACACAGTAAAAGAACACTTATCAACATATTTTTCTCTATGCTAAAGAACAAGAACATAAACAGGAAATATGATGAAAATAATACATGAGGTATATGTAAAATAAACATAACTTTTTTCTTCTGCCTGAAAGTATCAGCTGATTCCTGTTCATCCAAGATGTGCAGTTTCGGGCAACGATGTTTGGAGACTCGATCTGAAAAGTCCGTCTGCTTGCAAGGTAATGGTCGGTCTCGTATCCATTCCACAGACTAGGTTGGACCACACTCGAACTTTTATGACTTCTCTTGCCATAACTATATGATCTTACAGTTTGCGTTAGACTACCCATAGCAAGAAAGTGGTATTGTAACTAACCGTCATACATTTTTGAAATTTACAAGAAAAACCCAAAACATTGCGACTATATATTTTAAGTCTAAGTCCAGATGCGATGTGACGAAGTCACTTTAAGACGATGTTGTATTGGCTAACGGGCGTCATTCCATCATTATTGTACATACCTACATACAGATGAGATGATGTTCCCTGAGCAATCTCCTCAGCATAAAGTTGACAAGGATGACAGCCCACTTCACGATGCCTGCAGAAAAGGGAACCTGAGGCAAGTGAGACGCATCCTGTGCCAGGGTCTGGTCAACATCGACAGTAGAGAAGGGAGTCACGGAAAAACTCCACTCATGGTGGCGGCACAGGAGGGACACTGCAGAATATTTTCTTTTCTTATCGGAAAAGGAGCTAACAAGTCACATGTGGATAATGATGGTAAGAACATTTTTCACTGGGCCTGCAAGGGAGGACATGTGGACATGGTGGAGTGTTTACTCCCAAGATATGGTGTTGACAAAAACTATAGGTACATGACCCCACTTATGCAGGCTGCATTTTGGGGATACAGAGACGTTAGTGAGTTCCTCGTGTGTATGGGAGCTGATATATCACAGACTGATCAAGGCGGAGACACCGTCCTGCACTGGGCCTGCAGAGGGGGGGCATATAGATATGGTGAAGTATTTTCTTTCACGTAATAGTCTTGATATTAATAGTAGGGGGAAAGGTGGCAAGACACCTTTGATGGCCGCTGCATTGTGGGGTTATACAGACATTGGTCTGTTCCTCGTGAGTATGGGAGCTAATGTGTCACAAGTTGATGATGTTGGTAACAACGTCATGCACTGGGGCTGCAAATACGGACGATTAGATCTGATTGAGAGTGTTATCTCACAAGGCAGTGTTGATATTAATAGCAGGGGAATGCATGGAAAGACACCGTTGATGAATGCTGTGTTTTACGGCAAAAGGAAAGTGGTTGATCTACTTGTTAGTCAAGGTGGTCTAACTCACTTAGTGGATGACAAGGGAGAAAACATCCTTCATCTGGCATCTTTAAGTGGACGTATGGAGATGGTGAAGCACATCCTTTCGCAGAACATGACTGACATTAACGCTAGAGACAAGGAGGGGAAAACAGCAGCCATGATAACAAAGGGTACATATGTTCACGTGTATAACTTTCTTGTCTCGCAGGGTTGCCCAGTAACATAAATATAGCTTTAGGGGTTGAATTATGCAGTGTGACATGTTAGCTATTCCCTGTAGCAGGATGTTATTGTTGTTTTATGCTTTATCCGTTCTATGGAGTCGTGAGTGAAATATGCCATGCAGTATATCGACGCATAAATTAGATAGAAATCCTCACATCAAAATAGATGATTTCGGTTGTTTTCGGATTTGTAGGGACTTCGGACTTATCGTCTTTTTATTACTTGTTTCAGTTTTAGTGATTGGTTTTGCAATGAGTGAAGGGAACCCTGCAGTTAATGCCGAACGGGTAACCGATGTTGATGACCCTTGTCGTTGTTGTTGTTTCCTGATTTGAAGGAGAAAGTGCAATTTAATGTGCAACAGATATTGATGACCTCGTGTAAGTTTAGTAACAGATATTGATGACATGTTAATATTGTCTTGAAAGTAGCAATCTCAGTGGAGATTGGTCAGCTGTGACGTCACAATGGACAAACGTCCATTTTTCTTTCTTTTCGGAGCATTCTTTAATATGATAATGCCGTGATTTTCCATTGTTCTGATAGAACAAAAATCACAGCATAGCGTATACAGTTGCTTGGGTGCCTTAGTTTGTCAAAGAAAGGTACCGAGTGTCGGTTCATCAGACTGGTCCTCTTTGCCCTCGTATTTGGAGGGAACAGAAAAAATGACAGAGTTCTGAGTTTGAAAGCAGTAGAGCAAGCAACATTATACATGTAAATTATGCTGTGCCAAGTTTGAAAAGAATAAATGACCACGCGAAGTAGACGCTTCTTTGAATATATTCCAAAGATATACTGGCTGAACATTTGAAAATCTTAAGGAAGTCTCTAGAAATCTGGTTCTAATAATCTGGATAGCTTTAAATTATTTCATTTTTTCCTCTTAAATAGAAGACACAATTTCATGCATTGTCTTCACTGTTAAAATTACACTGAAGTAAAACATTAGATGTGTTAGACATTGATGATTTGTTTCAAAGTATATATTTGTCTTGTAACTGTCTTCAAAGGTGAATGTGAAACACGTGTATTTGTACCATGTTATGGGGTAACCATGAATGCACTTGGATATACATGTATGTTTAGCACCGATCAAGGATGGGAACTCAATCGGGTGATCTTCTTTGACAATATCAATATCATGCAATAATTCTTTATCACTTTTTGTGTAGCATCATATCGTGGTAACACAGGGTATTGCATGAACAACCGAATACTGGAACCATGCCCATTCCAAAACTTATGTAGGTGAAGGCCCAGGTGACTGAGCCCCAGTCAACAAAGTGTTTTCTTTATGACTTGTTTTACTGTTTCCATGGCGTCGATAACTCTATCTTTAACTCTGTTTAAAATCATGTAATATCGTAAAGGTCATATTTCTGAAAGTAATAAATCTTCTTTCAGGAAGCAGTGCACAAAGAACAGGTTTGCAACTGATGCCGTTTGCTACTTTTGACCTTCTAGAATTTTGATTATGACTCGTGCTCATGTAATCTGATATAACAAAGTTAAGTGTAAGGTTTTGGATAGATAGCTCACTAACTCTTGTACAGAAAGATTAAACCGTCTCTCAATAAAAGGTACAATAAGTGTCAGTCAGATGAATTGTTTTGGCAGAGAGGGGAAGATTGGATTTGCTATCTTCTAAGGATTCTTCTTATGTCAGTTTCAACCATTGTTTCATTCAAGAAGAGGATATCGTGTAGCAAATGTGATGTGTGTATTGAGAGATGTGATGTATGTGTTGAGAGGTGTGATGAGTGTGCCGACAAGTGTTATGTGAGTGTGTGATGTGTGTGTTGACAGGTGTAGTGTGAGTGTTGACGGGTCTGATGTGTGTGGTGTGATGTGTGACAGACAGGTGTGAAGTGTGTGTGTTCACAGATGTGATTGGTGTTTTGATGGGTGTGTAGTGTGCTGACAGATGCGATGTGTGTGTGGTGACTTATCTGTTGACAGGTGTGATGTGTATATTTACAGGTGTGATGTGTGTGTTGACAGGTGTGATATGTGTGTGGACTGGAGTTTTGAAAGGTGTAGTACTTGTGTTGAAAGGTCTGACGTGACAGATGTGATGTGAGTGTCGAGAAGCGTGTTGACAGGTGTGTTTAGTGTGTTGAAAGCCGGGTAATGACGCACAGATTATATCTCTAAAATACTAAGAAAGAAACATTCTTTCATAAAGCAGTGCACACAAAACAGGTTGATATCTTTTACTACTTATGGTCTTCTAGAATATATACGCCTTTCCGTGTCTATCAGTTTTGATCGTGGTTCGTGCTCATGTATATGTGATATAACAATCTAAATTCCAAGGTATTGGTTTGATAGCTGACTAGGTGTCGTACAGAAAGACTAGAACTTCTCTCACTAAAAAGCATTATATGTGACAGTTTGATGAATTGTTTTGGTTGGGAGTGAAAGATATGATCTTCTGAAGATGCTTTTTATTTCAGTTTCAACTATTGTTTTATTCAAGAAGAGGATATTGTGTGACAGGTGTGATGTGTGTATTGAAAAATGTGACGTATGTGTTGAGAGGGATGATGTGGGTGACAGCTGTGATGTGTTTGTTGACAGGTGTGATGCGTGACAGACAGGTGCGAAGTGTGTGTGTTGATGTTTGTGTTGACAAGTGCGGTGTGTGTTGATAGGTGTGATATATGTGTTGATAGGTGTGATGTGTGACAGACAGGTGCGAAGTGTGTGTGTTCACAGATCTGATTTGTTTGTAGACAGGTGGGATGCGTATCTTAACAAATGTGTAGTGTATGTTGGAAGGTGTGTAATGTGTGTTGACATGTGTGATGTGTGCTTTGACAGGTGAAATGGTTGTGTTGATAGAAGTAATATGTGCAGTTAAAGGTCTGATGTGTGTTTTGACGTGTGGGATGCCTGTGTTGAAAAACGTCAGGTGTGATGTGCATGTTGACATGTGTGATGCGTATCTTTACATGTTTGTAGTGTGTTGACAGGTGTGATGTGTTTGTGCTGTCTTATCTGTTGGCGGGTGTGATGTGTGACAGACAGGTGTGAAGTGTGTTTACAGATGTGATGTGTTTGTGCTGATTTTTCTGTTGAAGGGTGTGATTTGTATATTGCCAGGTGTGATGTGTGTGTCGACTGGAGAGTTGAAAGATGTAGTGCGTATGTTGAAAGTTCTGACGTGAAATGACAGGTGTCATAATTGCTTCGAGACGTGATAGATAGGATAGGATCTTCTGGTGACGCTTCTCTTGTTTTATTCAAGAAGAGGTTATTGTGTAACAAGTGTGATGTGTGTATTGAGAAATGTGATGTATGTGTTGAGGGGGTGATGTGAGTAATAGCTGTGATGTGCTTGTTGACAAGTGTGGTTTGTGACAGACAGGTTTGATGTGTGTGTCTGTGTGAGTGTACGTGCGTGCGTGTGTGTGTGTGTTCACAGACAGTATATGTATGGTAAAAGGTGTGACGTGTAATGACAAGTGGGATGTGTTTGTGCTGATATGTGTAACGTGTGTGTTGACATGTAGGATGCCTGTGTTGACAAAAGTCATGTGTTGATGCATGTTTAGTTCATCAGAAAACATTTTATGAGATCAAGAATGCCCATGAAATGTTCAGATTTCAATTTGTTAATACACACTGATTCATACAAAAGCCAGTATGGTTTTATTCCATGAAAGCTTTTAAATCACATGAGTGAATTTTAAGATTTACGAGGTTGATCTTCCGCCATCTAAGCCTAATAAATTACTTGATTTAAGTTCACGTCCATATATGGGACACACTTTTGCAGTGTGAAAATGCATGGACATATTTATTTATTGGCAACATGACACTTCATTTCTTTCATTGGTTGCTAAAGAAACCAGGTCACCATATGCGATGCAAATCCAAGACACAATGCATAGCGGCGAATGATATATATTCTTCAAACAAGAACGTTTACAGTTTGAATTTTAAGCTTGACACAAACCAACCGATGCTAAGTACCAACATGAAGGGGCATGGGTACCGACGACCAAACGCTTGAAAATAAGAAACGTTGAACAAAAACATAACGTATCACTCACGTCAGCAGCGAATCGGTACAATTAACGTCCATGAAATGCACGTGCACAATGAAATTGTGTATAGCAATGATCTGAAGCCTATGACTAAGATTTAAAAGTGAGTGAGTTAATATTTAACGTCACATCGGCAATATTTCAGCCATATCGTGACGAGAACATTTAACTCTGAAATGGAATGTATATCATAAAAAGCTGTTGACGTAGGACAGTAAAACAACTACAATATCACAATTAGAATTAAAACTAGCATGGAAAGTTAAAAATAATATCACTATTTGGACAATACAATATAGAAAAAAGCTATAGACTGCCAACAACAGAAGGTAGTTCACCATATTAGGGACCATGGGACTAAGATTTAAAAAGCCACATCAATGGTACTCCACATGCATTGCTGTATGACGACTATAGAATGAAAAGACTCACAGAAGCTCAAGGAGTGTGTGAATGAATTAAGTCACATCGGCAATATCATAGCCATATCGTAAATAAATCAAGTGATAAAATATTAAGAATCATATATAAATTATAAATCTGTCAACAAAGGACAGTACAACAAAGGACAGTATTCAGTTCTATATAAAAATATAGAACTAGCAATTGAATCTAAAATACTTGAACTATATATTACAATACAATATAAAAATAGGCTACAGATTACCAACGATTGAAGGTAGATCACCATACTAGGGGCCATGGGGCCTTACAGTTCATTAGCTTCCTCTATGCATATGGGCCCTAGCTGGATTTACATCCCCTCGGTCCTTAGCAATTAGGCACATCTAGACATACATTTAGACACATATACTACAATTAAAAAGGCGGAGAGTTTGAATTTACTTTGAATGTTTGTTGACTTACGTACCCTCTCAGGAGGACACAGAATCTTAACGACGCAACACCATCACCTGTTTACAAGGATGGGCGTCGTCGCAATATGAGGTTGCACTTCAGCGTGTCGAGACAGAGAATCTCAAACCTATGGACCAGATACAACACTATTTGGAATGATAATGACACACTCAGGTCAGTTACCACCGCCGCCCGGGATGGCTACATCAGGTTGAGACATCGTCGTTCAAATGACATGGTCGCATCATCCACAAGAATGCAAATTCCTGGACTGCACCGACAGTGCGCAATTGGTTATTAGAAGCCAAAGTCTTTGCCAGAAGACCCTTTGAACGTCACCTCGTTCATCGAAGCTGACGGTTGATCTGTGGGCCGTGAAAATGGTCGACCTGACAATAAAAACCTATTGTGATTGTATATCGTGAATGTGGCCTTTGCTCGTTGTAGATATATGTGGTTTTCACCTGTGTTTCTAATAAATGTGATACCCATATGTACCATCAATCTTGGAACGGTAATAGAGAAAACAATCCTAGCTCAATAGCTATAGATAGTTTAATAGCTCAATGGAACCCTTTTAACGGATAGAAAACAATGCAATGAGTGAGTGAGTGAGTTAACATTTAACGTCACATCGGCAATAGTTCAGCCATATCGTGACGAGGACATTTAATACTGAAATGGAAGATATGTATTTCATAAATAAACCTGTCGTCAAAGGACAGTAAAACAACTAGAATATCACAGAAAAGAATGTAAAACTAGTAACTTTACCTAAAACAATTTATCTATAGAGGACAATACAATATAAAAAAACGGGTATAGATTACTAACAACTGACGGTAGATCACCATACTAGGGACCATGGGGACTTGCAGTACTTTTGCTACCTGCATGGACTCTTTGACATTAAAATGGAATAAGTGTATTGTAGAAAAACCTGTCGTCAAAGCACAATAAAACAACTAGAATATCACAATCACATCAAAACTAGTGTGGAAAGGTAACACTAATATCTCTATTTGGACAATAGTGAATGGACCCTAGGTGGATTTACACCATCCCTTCTGCGCCGACGAGGGTATGAAGATTTTGCCAGAATTTACAATAACAAAACTACTAGGATTAAAAAGTATGGTTGATCAAGACTTTGAAAGTTGGACTTACTACCGTAGAGTGGTGGTCTACTTCAGTTGTTGGCCTTTCTCAGCCCCTTTTTATATTGCATTGTCATGATTTGAATTCTTATTTTAGAGATATATGCTGGTTTTATTTCTTGATATTGTGATATTCTAGTCGGTTTTACTCCCCTTCGATGACAGGTTTTCATAATTTACCATCAATTATTATGTAAACCAATTACATGTTCCCGTCACGATATGGCTGCAATATTTCCGATGTGACGATAAATTGTAACTCACTCACTGTCACTCATCCACTTTCTAACGGTGATTTGAGTAATTTTCTGGCAGTATGTTACTAGACTCTAGACCACCATGAGCATCGATCTATGTCGGACCGGGGAACTAGCTCTCTTATATTTTCAATATTTATGCAGGTCGCAGAAAGGGAGCTACACTTAGGGCATAGATACCATCTTTTGTCTAAATGTAGTTAGGAGGCATTTTGCATCAGCAGTTAAGCTGTGTAAAGTTTGGATTTGTAAGGAAAAACGGACTGTCGTACTCTACATATATATCACATTATTCGTCGTGCCCGTAAAATCTGTTGACGACACTTGAGTTGTTCGACGTGTGTTCATTGCCGTAACATATCCCTCCTTCAGTTGCCACGTTTGTCGAAGACTTTGCTGGATCGTTCAAAGTCATAGACACAGTTGTCAATACACCTGTATTGTTTGTCTACCCGATGGTCTCCAAACACTGGTGTCCTACAACGTGTGGTAATCTCATGACATTAGTGCCCCACACACGTGTGGCAATCTCCAGACACTGGTGTCCTACACTGTGTGCAGATGCTGGTGAAAAGAGTCTTGTGTTAACTGTCCATGGTAAAATCAGAAATGTGTGGCCATCTATGTGAAGGTAGCTACCACACATTGGTGAAAATAGTCTTGTGGTTACTGTAACATCAGACATTTGTGTACATTGTTTAGTATGCTGTGCGAAGGTGGCCACCACACTTTGGTGAAAATAGTCAACCTGATCGTGTCCTGTTGACAACAGGTGAAATCACTTCAACATGATATCAAGGTATGTGAGTTACTGTTTGAAACTGTTCCTCCAAGCAACTGTTATTCTGATGGTTGCATTTTCAGCACCGCGCATGAAGCAGTGTAAAACCTCGACGACTGAAAGGGATGGTTCTGTCATTATGAGGAACATTGGCATCAAACTGTGCCAGTTGAAATGTGCTGAAAGAGGTCAATGCTTGAGTATTCAGTACAATATTGACACTTTGACCTGTCGTGTATCAGGAACTGAATCAAGGAAGACCAAGATGAAGGACGGGTTTGTCAGCTTTGCAAGGAGTCTTTCAGATGTAAGTAAGAGTGAGTGAGTGATGAGCTAAAATTTAACATCACATCGGCAATATTTCAGCCGTATCGTGACGAGAACATATAAAGACAATCTGTCAACCAAGGACAGTAAAGCAACCAGGCTATCACAGACACATATTTAAAACTAGTAATTAAATCTAAAACAATTTGACTATAGAGGACGATACAATATAAAAACATGCGATAGACCGTCAACTACTGAAGGTAGAGATCACCATACCAGGGTCCATGGGGACGTACAGTACCTTTGCTAACTGCATAGACCCTAGTTGGATTTACACCATCCCCTCAGCCGCTGGCGATTGTACGAATGTTTAGCCAAATTTTAAAAGAACAAATATACTACGTTTAAAACCGGGTAAGCAAAATTTATACTGTGAACGTTTTGAGACTTACACACCGTTACAGGACAATAACTTTACGACACTTTAACCTCCATTGAGGATACCGCCACTAACAATACCAGTGGCTAATTTATACTACCAATCATTAAAATACATCTATCTACAACATATATTAATCAAACTTCAATCATGAAATAAATTTCTTTAAAAAACAACAACAATAATTAGATGAGAACTAACACTGGTAAAACGATCCTTAACAGTTTTGACATTGAAATATTCATCCCTTGTGATGGGTACGGGCATAAAACCCCTCTCAATAATGACATGACATCTCTTGTCTACGTCATTGGTTTGTTCCGGACTAATCGTTAGTGTTTATATGAATCTCAAATATTGATGATATAACATTTCTACTCAAAGCCATTGTTTCTTTCCGGACTGATATCGATAATTAGCAATAATTATTGTACTTCTCATGCTAAACACAAAACAAGTTAACCATCTTTGTGAAACTCCGTTACTTTGAATTGTCCAAACAGACAAGATATTCTTTAGTAAAAAGAGAAACACTAGCAAGGAAGGAAAGGTGTTGGCTTTCATATGATATGCAATATGTTACCCTTTCTTTTTATTTCATATTTAAAAAAAATGAAAGTTTCCAGTGGTGGGGTAGTGGGTGAAAAAACTGCTGAGTCATGACTTCAGCGCCCTCTAGTGAAAAATTGGTCAAGTTTTGACTCGTAAGACTGACATATTCAGACAATTCAGACATTTTTCCATAGGAACCAGTGTTCAAACCTTTTGGACCTCTAAGGTAAATAAATAAGGCCTTATCTCTTGGACTAGAAGGAAAGGTAATCAGTTCCCAAATAGCATGACCATTCCTAGGTTAAATATTCTATCCCTGTATGTAAACATGGCGCTCATTGGTACTGAAGTCAATTCTCCATATATTATCAAAAAGGTTTGCTATGGTAAAGAATAAAACACAATCATTTGCTTTTTGTCTTTGTTTAAATCCTTTGACATACATACCTCAATAAAGAGGAGGGTTACCATGCCAAACCTCCTCAGCACAGATCTCGAACGCTTCTTACCCATGTCCTTCCCAAGGTTAACATCGAGCTCCTTGCTACCAATTTAAGAGCAGATTCTCCTTGTTGAGTTTTTTACAAATGGAATGGCATGACTTTTGGACTCGACAAATGTAATACCCTTCACTTGATACGTGACAAGGTTACTAATGATGAATCGATCGGTCAAGTTACAAGTGGGAAGAGTGATTGACCTCGCCTTTCAAATGTATCGCTTGCATCACAAGTACACTGTCGTTAGGCTCCCCGTTGCTCCGGGTGCCCCGGTTTGGTATCTCCTGATCTCTTGGCGCAGATCAGGGTAGTGTCCGGGTTCTCAACTGGGAGTACAGTCCTTCTGACACACCGGGTAATTCAGATGGCTGCAGTGTTGGGGAGTCTACATATTTTCCGCAACGTTCTTGGTGGGTTCGACTAAGTAGCGTTTCTTGAGAGAAGTCCCGTTCGCTGTTTGGGCAAGAAGGGGCAAGGGCCCTGAGCTGATGATGATCTCTCTTCTGCATACTATTTGTAATCTAGAAAACATAATAATCTGTAAAACATATTCCAAATGATTACAACAGGTCTAGTGCCTAAAGGCACGAAGTCCTAATTACAAATGAGCTTTGTAAAAACACATAACACCAATTCTTTCTACTATTGGAAGGTATCAGCTGGTTCCTGTTCACCCAAGTGCAGTTTCGGGCAACGATGTTTGAAGACTCGATCTGGAAAGGCCACCTGTTTGCAAGGTAGTGGTCGGTATTTTAAGATTACATACACCAAAAACAAACGAAAAAAAATCCCAAACATAATTAAGACACAGTTATAGTTTGTTCATGATATGTAATACACATTTCCGATTATGCAAAGAAAACAGCTAGAGTGAGTGAATGAGTGAGTTAACATTTAACGTCACATCGGCAATATTTCAGCTATACCGTGACGGGAACTTAACACTGAAATGGAATATATGTGTAATACAAAAAACTGTCCTCAAAGGACAGTAAAAACACTAGAATATCACAGACATGAATATAAAACCAGCATGAAAAACTAAAACATTGTAATTAAAGAAGACAATACATTATAAAACAAGGGCTATAGATCGCCAACAACAGAAGGTAGATCACCATACTAGGGACCATGGGGACTTACAGTACCTTTGCTACCTGCATGGACCCTAGCTGGATTTACACCATCCCTTCAGGTGTTGGCGAGTGTACGAAATGCTAGCCAAATTTATAATGACAAGAATACTACGATTAAAAACCTGGTAAACTTAAATTTACATCGAATGTTTTTGGACTTACGTACCCTCTCAGGAGGACAATAATTTTACAATACTTCAACCCCCTTTGAGGGTACAGCCACTAACAATACAAATTACTAATCTAAGCTACCAATGATTTAAATACATCTATTTACAGAACATATTACTCACAATTCAACCAAAAGATCAATTTCTTTTTAAAAAAACAATAACTAACTGAGAATCAACAGACGTAAAAAGATCCCTGATGGTTCTGACATTGAAATATCTATCCCTTGTGATGGAGAATTCAACACAGTCAAGCAGAATATGCTTGACCGTGACTCTCTCATCAAAAGGGATACAAAATAGAGGATCCTCACCTTTTAACAGGTAGTTATGGGTAAATCTTGTATGGCCAATACGACATCGTCGTAGTATGACCTCTTCAAATCTGGACTGAGAACCCAAGTGGGTATAACCAATGTAAGGTTTTATTTCATGTAATTTATTGATACCCACTTGGCTGTCCCACTTCTTCTGCATCAGATCATGGATATAAGATCTAACGTGGGCTTTGTAATCAGAGTATGGAAAAAGAAGTGGTGTGACAGATTTGTTGAGTGCTGCTTTTGCAGCAAGATCGGCCATCACATTCCCAGAAATACCTACGTGACTGGGTAACCAACAAAAGACGATGTCGTATTGGCCAGTAGCAAGAGTATTATACAGTTCAATAATTTCTATTAAAAGTGGATGTTTACAAGAAATATTTTTAATAGTCTGAAGGCAAGAAAGAGAGTCGGAATATATTATATTGTTTACGTTTCGGGTGTCTTTGACTATATTTAAGAGCTGTTAATATGGCGTTCGCTTCTGCTGTAAAAATAGAACTATTGTCTTGTAATCTAAAAGATATTGTTCTGGATCCAATGACAGTAGCACAAGCAACTGCGCCACCGTCCTTGGACCCATCTGTAAATAAGGATTTGTAATTGTTATATGTATATTTCAATTGATTATATTCTTGTTTATACTGTAACTCATTCGTTTCTGATTTTTTAAATTTAGTTAATGTTAGATCCAGCTGTGGTTTAACCAACTGCCAAGGGGGAGAGGAAAGAAGACGGAAGGGAGCTATATCGTCCAGCAGCACCAATAAACGGCTTTATTCTGAGCCCAAGAGGTGGAACAAGAGAAGACTTTTTGATATATAAATCCTCATACAGAGGATTGAAGACACAGTTATATGCAGGGTTAGATTCGTTAGAGTATAGTTTTGTGATACATTGTAAAGATAATTTGATACGGCGTTGTGCAAGAGATGGTTCATCGGCCTCAACATATAGACTGTCAACAGGAGAGGTTCTAAAGGAGCCAAGACAAAGTCTTAGACCTTGATGATGGACTGAATCTAATAGTTTTAAGTTGCTTTTGCAGGCTCCATCATAGACAATGGAGCCATAATCAAGTTTAGAACGCACGAGAGATCGATATAGATGGAGAAGGGTAGCTTGATCCCCTCCCCATTTAGAATTTGATACCACTTTCAACAAGTCAAGTGCTTTCAGGCACTTAGTTTTAAGTGACTTAATATGCGGTAAAAACGTTAAGTGTGAGTAAAAAATGAGACCCAAGAACTTAGCTTCCTTCACAACTTTAACTGGTGTGCCATCTAGAGACAGTTCAGGGTCTTCATGTGGTTTATATTTACGACAAAAATGGATACAGTTAGTTTTCGATTTAGAAAATTTAAAGCCGTTTTCAAGACACCATCTTTTAATCTTGTTTAAACACAACTGTAGTTGCCGTTCAATGGTATGCATATTTTTACCACGACAAGAAATATTAAAATCATCCACAAATAACGATCCATCAACTGAATCCTTTAAAACTTTTGATAAACTGTTGATCTTTATACTAAAAAGTGTGACTGACAAAATACTGCCTGATCCTGATTGTAATGACCAGACAGGGTAGAACCCACGAGGACTTGAAATTGAAAAAAATGCCTATGAATTGAGGCAAACGACCTCGCAAACCGAAATCGTGTAAATCTCTCAGAATGCCATATTTCCAGGTTGTGTCATATGGCTTCTCAAGGTCAAAAAGATAGAGACAGCATGTTGTTTATTAATCAGCGCGTTTTTCACAAATGATTCTAAACGCACCAAGTGATCGACAGTACTTCTGTTTTTACGGAAACCACATTGTATATCTGTGATAAGGTTATTTGTTTCCAAGTACCAAACTAGTCGATTATTTATCATGCGTTCCATGGTCTTGCAAACACAGCTAGTTAATGAAATCGGACGATAATTGGATGGATCCGTATGATCACGTCAAGGTTTAGGTATTGGTACTACTATGGCATCACGCCATGAAGGAGGAAAGTTACCCGATGTCCAAATATCATCAAAAATATTTAGGAGAGTTTTCGGACAGGATTCTGGTAAATGTTTCAGGAGTTGATAATGTATGTTATCAGCTCCACTAGCAGTGTCATGAGCTTGATCAAGAGCAGTATGGAGTTCATGAATAGAAAACGTTTCATTATAATCTTCCCCATTATCAGATTTGAAATTAATAGTTTTCTTTTCTTGTTGTTTTGGATATTGCTGAAATTTAGGTACATAATTAGAAGAGGAAGAATGTTTAGCAAGGGTTTCACCCAGTTTATTAGCAATATCTGATTTATCAGTAAGCAATTGATCTTCATGTTTAAGATGATGGACAGTAGATTTAGTACCTTTACCTTTGATTTTCTGGACCATGTTCCACACCTTGGATATAGGTGTCCGAGAACTTATTGTGGATACATAATTTTGCCAAGATTGTTTAAAGATTGTTTTGTTCTGTTTAAAAGTACGCCGTGCTTTAGCATTTAAAATCTTAAATTTATTTAAATTATGCACCATAGAATAGCGACGGAAATAATGTTCTGCTTTTTTCCTTGCCTTCCTAGCTTGTTTGCACTCATCGTTGAACCATGGTTTTCTTATGTGTGGAACTGCAGAGGACTTTGGTATACACTGATCAGCTATGGAATTCAGTTCCTCAGAAAAAACATTAATAGCATCGGGAACGTCACTTAAACGTTCAGGTGTAAGTTTTTCAGCACACTGTGTTTTATATAAAGCCCAGTTAGCCTTTTTTAAAATTCCGCCTTGATGATGGAGGAACATCAGATGGAGTTAGAGATTTGAGAATAGTAGGAAAATGGTCACTTCCACAGAGGTCATCGTGGACTGACATTCAAATTCATTTAGTAGTTCTGAATTTGTCAATGACAAGTCAAGAGCAGAATAGGTCCCTGTCCTAGGGTGTAAATATGTGTTGGAACCATCATTATAAATACATAAATCATTGTCAGAAGAAAAGTCTTCCAACAATTTACCTTTAGCGGTAGTAGTTACACTACCCCATAGCGGGTGTGCCCATTCAGATCTCCCATTATAACACAGGGTTTCTGGAGTTCGTCATAGAGAGCTTGAAGATCGGTTTTGGCAAACGTCAAAGACAGAGAGATATAGAGTGAGCATAATGTAAAGGCAACGTGCAAAGTTAGTTGTACTGCAACAGCCTGAAGATTAGTATTAAGTGAAACGGGGCTATGGATAATGTTGTCTTTGATTAGAATGGAAGATCCTCCCGTGGCCTTATGACCTGGAGGTGAAAAGCAATGATATGCTTTGTAATGACGAAGATCCAAAGTATCTGTCTGTTTTAAATAGGTCTCCTGCAGACGGATCGCTGAAGGTGTAAAATCTTGGACTAATAGCTGTAATTCATGTAAGTTAGTCCTCAGTCCTCTGCAGTTCCACTGTAGAATATTGTTGCAATAAACTATCTTTTGGGGGGATTTATTGGGGATCTACCCTGCACTCTTTTGGAGGGCGACAAGCTATGTGCCCTAGAATTGACGTTTTCGGAAACGTCCATGTCTTCAAGAGATCCATATTTGTTGAACAATTGAATTTTATTTTGTGACCCTTTAGGAGCTCTGCCACTTTGTTGTTTTGAAGCATCAGGCTTAGGCTTAGGTTTACTTTTAACATTTTGTTGACTATGAGCTGTCGGTTGAGACTTTGAGTGTGAATGAGATGATGATGATTTGTGATCAGAAGAAGACTTGGATGTACTAGGAAGTGATTCCTCAGTCTGTGATGATAGAGCAGGGTATAGCATCTGTGGAGAGTTGCAATTTACCCAAGTCAAGGTAGTTTGGCAGCCTGTTGATGATTTTGTTCTTTTAAAGCTAGACTCAGATGGTGTTTTTGCTACTGTAGCATAACTTTCTTGAAGATCAGATATCTGTACCAGTTTTTTGCCTCAGAAAAGGAGATATTTTGAGTAAACTTTATTCTGTTTATCTCCATTTGCTCTTTCCAAATAGGACACTGTTTAGAAAATGACGAATGATCGCCTGAGCAGTTGGTGCATTTTTAAAATCACTGTCACAATCTTCCGTTGTGTGTGTTTTCTCACCACAGTGAGCACACACAACAGACAATGTGCAAGTGTTCACACCATGTCGATATTTCTAGCATTTAAAACACCGCAAAGGATTGGGGATGTACAAATCAACGTTAACATTGCAGTAACCTGCCATGATTGATTTGGGTGCATTTGGTGCAGAGAACAAAAACAGGTACGTGTTATTTGGAACAACCTCATTATTCTTCCGGCTTGAAAATCGTTTTACATCTATCACTCCTTGATTCTTCATTTCCGATACAATGTCAAACTCAGTCATATCTGCAAATAGACGGTCTCGATCTCTTACAATACCTTTACTGGTGTTCAGAGTTCTATGTGCAGACACCTTAACCGGAACTCCAACAAACATTTCAGTGGACAGCAGATTGGTTGCTTGTTGTTTTCTATTACATTCAAGCAACAGAGATCCTGAACGCAAGCGTTTCACATCTTTTATTTCTCCTGCTATTCCGTGGATACCTTTTGATATAGCAAACGGAATCAGCTTTAATGGAGTTTGATCAAGAGTCTCAAGAAGTAGGAAACGAGGCCAATAGTCAACAGATTTCGAAGGTCGCTGTTCATCATAATCAATGTCAAGTGGACGTTTCGTTTTTTTTGTTTGGGGTTTGGTATTCCCTGCTAAGTGGTAATGATTCGTCATCCGAGCTCCCCACCCACCACGGAGTATCACAAGGACAATGCTAAATACAAGCGGATCTCCAGCTTGCAGCACCAAGGATACCCGGATGATATACTCCAGCAGAAAAATTAAAAGATTAATAGTTCCACCAGATTGGCCCATGAGCCACCGCCTTCTGGGTATACGACTCTAGACAAAAACATACATAAAATGATGGGTTTGAACTAACAATTTCAAAATAGCCAAGCATGAAAAATCAAAGCAACAGTTTTATAAATTTTGAGCATTACATGGTTGTAGCTCAGGGCTTGGCGTGACCAGCCGATTGATAGAACTGGGCCAGTTCTACCACCCGTCTAGGTGAAGTAAGGGCCGAAGTGGTGTGTTGAGCAATAGGAGCAAAATGGTTCAGTCTCCTACTGCCCTCAACCACCAGACTACCGTCCTCCACCGACACGGGACGCAACCCACGGCAAACAGGTTGCCCAGTTTAGTCGCCTCTTACGACAAGAATGGGGTGCTGTGGACACATTCTGTCCCGGGTCCACATGGGAGAAAACAGCTAGAGAAAATTAGAAGCGTACCCATCGCCAACCCAAAGTGCTCAATGTTGTACTGGTGTTTACTACCCTCAAAACGAAGCAGCCGGGATACCAAACCCAGTCAGACCGGGTGCGCGTGCACTTTAGTGTAACAAAAAGTTTTCATTGGCTGGTTCGTTTGTTGAGGTGTCCGGATAAAAGTTTTAGGAAAGAAAGTACTATAAGAAAAGTCCTCAATTTGTCTAGGAAAAACGTTCCTCAGGAAAAAATGCCTATTTTGAAAACGAATACGCTCAGGTGTGTGTATAAAAAGGAGATGTTGGGTTTTGTATATACGTCCTCTTTCTCTGCATTTGCGTTCAATCCATTCACCAAATAATTAGAAGGTGAACTACTGTGTGACTGGAAACTGTTGTTCGTCCAAGTACAAAGCACAACTTGAAACTGACTATCCGCGTATGCACCGGTTTCCGTCCGATCCAGTCACCCGTGGAAAATAGATGTAGCTTGTTTGCAATCAATTGCAGCACACATCCTAAGATGTCATGTCTACAAGTACCACATCTACCTGCTCTGTAACAGGGACAGGTGCATGAGCCATTCAGTGGTCAGTGATATAGGTTGTGTATTGTATATTGTCTTTAGCAGACAGACCGGCAGACACATAGGTGTCAATACAACAGACACTGAGTATTGTCTGTGACAGAGGCTGCTCATCACAATCAACATGTTTCTATAGGCATGAATTAAACTATTTCAGTTTTCTAATGCTGCACTTTCGTGAAAATTGTATTTGCAACCCACCAACCCCATGCATAATGTGCGCAGCATTCACCCCTAGCTGGGGGTGAATTTAATAAATCGTATTTTGCATTTTTTTTAGTCGCGTTTTTTCTTCAACCTTGTTAGCTGATTTACCATTTTCGATAATTTGGTCATGTGAGTCCATACCGAAAGGTATCAGAATCTGCAAAGTCGGGTTTTGCGTGGCATGTGCTCTTTAAGCATTTCTCCTATCAAATCCCATAGACAAGATTGGACAACACTCGATCCTTAACGTTCTGTTGTGACAATCCTTGTCATAACTATATGATCTTGTAGCTTACGTTAGACTAACAATCACAATGGACCATTAACCATTGGACTATTACAGCAACTCTAAATATTTGGACCCACAATTTCAACTGGACTTTAGAACAACACTAAATACAGGCATTTATAAGTTTACCTTACACCTGAGACATCCCCTACCCATCGTCGCTAGAACTGCACTTGATCTACAATGAACGTCAGGGAGGAGACACCACGTTCATCGTTCTTCTGGATACGATCACCTTTTCGCTCACCTATCATCGTTATTTGGTAGCCATTAATATATCCAGCTTAAAGCTATCATGGAGATTTCTCGTGCATTTCGAGAGAGTGAGTGAGGATTTACAGTCACGTCGGCAATATTTGTTATTAAAACAAGAATGAAGTTCAGCATAAATACATATGAATTATTTAATGCCTTTCAACAAAGGACAGTAAAACAACTGGAATATCACCTGACGCAAATGAATCCATGCTGAATGGGTGGCGACGACAAAACGTTTGAAAAAAGTAAGGAACAAAACCGTAACGTTACTCTCACGTCTGTAGTGAACAGCTAAAACGATGAAATTGTGCATCACCCTTAGCTGAAGCCTATGACTGTATGCATTAGAGTGAGTGAGTGAGTGAGTTAACATTTAACGTCACATCGGCAGTATTGCAGCCATATCGTGACGAGAGCATTCTTAAAAAAGGAATGTATATGACGACGACGGACAGTAAAACAACTAGAATATCACAATAGGAAATAAAACTAGCGTGAAAAGTTAAAACAAATATTCCTAATCAGACAATACAATATAAAAACAGGCTATATAGATCACCAACAACTGATGGTAGATCACCATACTAGGGGCCATGGGGACTTACAGTACTTCTGCTACCTGCATGGTCCCTAGCTGGATTTACATCATCCCCTCAGCTGCTGGTGATTGTAAGCAAGATTAGCCACAAATTAAAATGACACATATTCTACGGCTAAGACAAAATGGAAGATCAAATTTTACTTGAAATGTTTTGGGACTTACGTACCCTCTCAGGAGGACAATAATTTTACAGTGCTTTAACCCCCCTCGAGGATACAACCACTAACACTCTAAGTTACTAATTCAAACTGCCAAGCATAAAATATTTATCTATTTACAATTCATTTAGCAAATCTAATTCTTTTAAAAATGCAATAATTAAATGAGAACTAACAGAATTAAAAAGATCCTTCAAAGTTCGTGAATTAAAATACTTATCCCTTGTGATGGAATATTCAACACAGTCAAGCAGGACATGCTTGACTGTGATTCTTTCATCACAAGGGATACAAAACGGAGGATCCTCACCTTTTAATAGATAACCGTGAGTATACCTCGTATGGCCAATGCGACATCGTCGCATAATGACCTCCTCAAATCTGGACTGACAACCCAAGTAAGTATAACCGATATAAGGTTTTATTTCATGTAATTTATTTATACCCACTTGGGTGTCCCACTTCTTCTGCATCAGATCACGGATATAAGATCTTATTGCAGCTTTATAATCAGAGTATGGAATAAGAAGTGGTGTTACAGATTTGTTGAGTGCTGCTTTAGCTGCAAGATCGGCCATTGTGTTACCAGAAATGCCAACGTGACTAGGTAACCAACAAAGGACAATGTCGCACTGGCCAGTAGCAAGATTATTGTACAATTCAATAATTTCAATTAAAAGTGGATGTTTACAAGAAATATTTTTAATAGCCTGAAGGCAAGAGAGAGAGTCTGAATAGATTATATACTGTTTATGTTTAGGGTGTCTTTGAACATATTTAAGAGCAGTTAATATGGCGTTTGCTTATGCAGTAAAAATAGAGCTGTTATCAGGTAATCTAGAAGAGATTGTTCTGGATCCAATGACAGTGGCACTAGCTACTGCGCCACCGTCCTTGGACCCATCTGTAAATAAGGATTTGTAATTGTTATATTTACTTTTTAATTGGTGATATGCTTGCTTATATTGTAAGTCATTAGTTTCTGATTTTTTAAATGATGTTAATGTTAGATCGATCTGTGGTCTAACCAGTTGCCAAGGGGGTGAAGAAAGAAAACGAAAAGGAGCTATATTTTCCAGCGCAATGCCGGCAGCAGTAATAAACGGCTTAATTCTGAGTCCAAGTGGCGGAACAAGAGAAGATTTCTTGTTGAAAGCATCCTCATAAAGAGGATTGAAGACACAGTTATATGCAGGGTTTGACTGATTGGGATACAGTTTTGTGATGTACTGTAAAGTTAATTTTATACGGCGTTGGTCAAGAGATGGCTCATCAGCCTCGACGTAGAGACTGTCAACAGGTGAAGTTCTAAAGGAACCAAGACAAAGTCTTAAACCTTGGTGATGGACAGAATCAAGAAGTTTCAGGTTGCTTTTGCATGCTCCACCATATACAATGGAACCATAGTCAAGTTTAGAACGGACTAATGATCGATATAGGTGTAAGAGGGTCGCCTGATCCCCTCCCCACTTCGAGTTGGAAACAACTTTCAACAAATCGAGTGCCTTCAGGCATTTGGCTTTAAGAGATTTAATGTGCGGCAGAAAAGTTAAATGGGAGAACAAAGATTAGGCCCAAGAACTTGGCCTCCTTTACAACTTTGATGAGAGTGCCATTTAAGGATAGTTCTGGGTCCTTATGAGGCTTGTATTTTCTACAAAAATGTATGCAGTTAGTTTTGGATTTAGAGAATTTAAAGCCGTTTTCAAGACACCATTTATTTATTTTGTTTAAACACAACTGCAGTTGTCGTTCAATAGCATGCATATTTCTACCACAACAAGAAATATTAAAATCATCCACAAATAATGATCCATCAATTGAATCATTTAAAACTTTGGATAAACTGTTGATCTTAATACTAAATAAAGTGACAGACAAAATACTACCTTGAGGAACACCCTGATCCTGATTGTAATGATCAGACAGGGTAGAACCCACTCGGACTTGAAATTGCCGGTCTTTTAAAAACTGTGATATAAAAAAGAGGCATACGGCCCCTCAAACCAAAATCATGTAAATCCTTTAGAATACCATGCTTCCAGGTCGTATCATAAGCTTTCTCAAGATCAAAGAAAATTGATACAGCATGTTGTTTATTCACCATAGCATTTTTAACAAAGGATTCTAACCGTACCAAATGGTCAATGGTACTACGATTTTTCCTGAAACCGCATTGAATATTTGTTATAAGGTTATTGGTTTCAAGATACCAAACTAATCTATTATTCACCATACGTTCCATGGTTTTACAGACGCAGCTAGTGAGAGATATTGGCCTGTAATTTGACGGATCTGTATGATCCCTGCCAGGTTTAGGTACTGGTATTACGATGGCAGTACGCCATGAAGGAGGAAATTCTCCAGATGTCCATATTTGATCAAAGATATCTAAAAGTGTTATCAAGCAAGGTTCGGGTAAGTGTTTCAGTAGCTGGTAATGTATATTATCATCGCCAGTTGCAGTGTCATGAGCTTGCTCAAGTGCAGTATGCAGCTCATGTAATGAAAACACTTCATTATAATCTTCACCATTATTTGAGTCGAAATTAAGTTTTGCCTTTTCCTGTTGTTTTTGATATTGCTGAAACTCAGGGACATAATTTGCCGATGAAGAATGTTTGGCGAGAGTTTCGCCAATTTTATTGGCTATCTCAGATTTGTCTGTAAGTACATTATCACCCTCCCTAAGATGGTGAACAGCAGATTTTGAACCTTTGCCCTTAATTCTTTGAACCATGTTCCATACTTTGGACACTGGCGTACGTGAATTAATCTTGGAGACATAGTCCCTCCAAGATTGTCGTTTATTTTGTTTGAAGGTACGACGTGCCTTTGCATTGAGCATTTTAAATTTGTTTAAGTTGTGGACAGTTGGGTGATGGCGGAAATATTTCTTAGCCTTTTTCCTCGCTTTTCTGGCCTGTCGGCAATCCGAGTTAAACCATGGTTTTCTTATATGTGGACTGACAGAGGACTTTGGAATACATCCATCAGCTATTTCATTCAAAACATCAGAGAATATCTGAATGGGGTCTACAACAGCACTAAACAATTCAGGTTTTAGTTTGCTTGTGCATAAAGTTTCAAACATCAACCAGTTTGCTTTTGTGAAATTCCGCCTTGTACATGGTGGAGTATCAGATGGATTTACTGCTGAAAGTATAGTTGGGAAATGGTCACTCCCACAAAGATCATTGTGAACAGACCATTCAAAGTCATTGAAAAGGTTCGCATCAGTTAGAGACAAATCAAGAGAAGAGTAGGTGCCAGTAGCAGGATGCAAATAAGTATGGGAATCATCATTAAATATACACAGGTCGTTATTAGTGATGAGATCCTCCAGTCGTTTACCTTTAGTATTAGTATTTCTACCTCCCCAGAGTGGATTGTGTCCATTCAAATCCCCCATGATAATACATGGTTTTGGAAGCTGATCATAAAGATTTTGAAGATCAGCTTGCTGGAGAGCTGCAGATGGTGGAATATAAAGTGAACAGAGAGTGAAAGCAACGTGAAGTGTCAGACGCACAGCAACAGCTTGAAGATTAGTCTTAAGCACAACAGGGCTGTGGATAACATCTTGCCTCACAAGAATTGAAGATCCTCCAGTGACCCTTTCACCTGGAGGAGAAAAAGAATGGTATGCTTGGAACTGGCGCAAAGCTATAGTATCGTTCTGCTTTAAATAAGTCTCTTGCAGGCAGAAAGCTGACGGTTTAAAATCTTGGACCAATAATTGTAATTCATTGAAGTTGGTCCGCAGTCCTCGACAATTCCACTGTATAAGAGTATTCGGAAACATTATTATTTGGGTGGATTGATTGGGGATCTACCCCGCACTCTCCTTGAGGGCGAAACGCTGTGTGCCCTCGGTTGGATGTTTTCCATAACATCCATCTGTTCAAGTGATCCAAACTTATTGAAAAGTTGGATCTGGTTATTTGACCCCTTTGAAATTCTCGAATTTTGTTGTCCTTTTGATGATTCTGATGTTGGTTTAGGCTTGGATGGTTTAACATTATGCTGAGTTTGAGGTTTTTGTCCTTTTGAACGATCTTGAGACAGAGATGACGACTGTGGCTGAGCTTGAGAGTGATGTTGTGTGACTGAAAGTGATTTAGTAGTTTGTGTGGCCTGTTCGCTAGTATAAATCCCAGGTGCTTCTGTGCTGATCCATGTGAGATCTGTTTGGCAGTCTATAGATTTAGTTGTTACTTTAGGTTTCAAAGCTGCACTAACAACGGATGCATAGGAATCTGTACCATCATTAGATTCGACAAGTTTCCTAGCTTCAGAGAAGCTGATGTTTCTGGAAAATTTAATCTTATTGATTTCCATCTGTTGTTTCCAGATGGGACAGTCTTTGGAAAAGGATGAGTGATTTCCTGAACAATTTGTACATTTCTTGATATCACTATCACAGTCTTCAGTTGTATGAGACTGCTGACTGCAGTGTGCACATGTAACTGGTCTTGTACAGGAATTGACGCCATGGCCATACTTTTGACATTTAAAACATCGTAAGGGATTTGGAATGAAAATATCAACATTGATATTACAGTAGCCGGCTTTAATTGATCTGGGGGCAGTTGGTGCTGAAAAGGAAAAGAGATAGGTGTTAGTGAGTTGAGTTTGAGAATTTTTCCTGGTTGAGAATCTTTTCACGTATAACACACCTTGGTCTCTCATTTCAAAAGCTATTTCACTTTCAGTCATGTCTGCAAACAACTGATCTCTATCACGTACTATTCCTTTGCTGGTATTGAGAGTTCTGTGTTCAGTGACTGAAACTGGAACACCGACAAGCGAAGTGATTGACAGAAGGTTAACAGATTGCTGTTTTTTACTGCATTCAATCAGCAAAGAGCCTGATCTCAATCTTTTGATGTTTTTAACCTCGCCAGCTATGCCATGAACACCCTTTGATATTGCAAATGGGTTCAGTTTCAGAGGTGTCTTGTCACTAGCCTCTACAACAAGAAAACGTGGCCAATATTCTGTTTGTTTTGAAGTTTGTGGTTCATCATCATGATTAAGTGGACGTTTGGTCTTTTTTGAGGGGGTTTCGTATTCCATGTTCAGGTTATATTGGTTCGTCATCCGAGCTCCCCACCCACCACGGAGTATCACAAGGACAATGCTAAAAACAAGCGGATCTCCAGCTTGCAGCACCAAGGATACCCGGATGATATACTCCAGCAGAAGAATTATAAATAATTAATCTACCAGATTGGCCCATGAGCCACCGCCTTCTGGGCATAAGACTCTAGGCAAAAATATACATGAATTTGAGGAGTTGAAATAGAGTTTGAAAAATGCGCCAAGACTTTAAAAATGGTATACTACATTACTCATATTATTGTATAAGGGTACATAATTTTACCACAGGGCTTGGCGTGACCAGCCGATTGATAGAATCGGGCCGATTCTACCACCCGTCTAGGTGAAGTAAAGGCCGAAGTGGTGTGTTGGGCAAAGGGAACACGATTCAGGCTCCCAGTGCCCTCAACCACCAGACTACCGTCCTCCACCGACACGGGACGCAACCCACGGCAAACAGGTTGCCCAATTCGGTCGCCTCTTACGACCCGCAATGGGGTGCTGTGGACACATTCTGTCCCGGATCCACACGGGAGAAGAGCACTTAGCGTTACCCAGCACCCACCACGAGGAGGTGGCTCTTCACGGGTGCCGTATGCATTAGAAGCCACATCAATGGTACTCAACATTCAGTTCTTTGAACCACTAGAGACGACAAGAAAATGGAAATACTGACAGCTCAATGACACAACGCCGTCGGGACCCGTGAAGGTACCGAGGTAGAAGAGGCCTTTAGCAAACCATGCTTGCCATAAAAGGCGAATGTGCTTGTCGTAAGAGGCGACTAACGGGATCGGGTGGTCAGGCTCGCTGACTTGGTTGGCACGCCATCGGTTCCCAATTGCGCAGATCGATGCCCATGTTGTTGATCACTGGATTGTCTGGTCCAGACGCGATTATTTACCATATAGATGAAATATTGCTGAGTGGGGGGGGGGGGGGGGTGGGGGGGGGGGGGGGTGGTGTAAAACTCACTCACTCACTTACTCACTCGGTCGTTGGCAAGGACAGGTATGACGTGGCAAGGTGGTAAGGCACTTCATTGGTCCCAGACAGGCCATCTCAAACCTATGGACCCGATGCAACAATACTGGGAATGTTATTGACAGACCCAGGTCAGGTCGACCCACAGTTGCTTCCACCGCCCCCAGGATGACTACATCCGGTTGAGACATCTTCGTTCAAACGACATATCCGCATCATCCACAACAATCCAAATCCCTGGACTGCAACGAAAATAATGATAATTGAAAATGTGAACATGATAACGGCCTCCCATGGAGGCCAATGAAAGGTTCTGGAAACAGTTATGTTTTATACCAGGCAACTGTAACCTGGGCCATGGGCCAGTGATTATGACTAGGCAATGCACGAGAAAATAACGAGGTCGTTTGTTTGATACAACTCCCCAAATTGCTCGAGGAATGTTATAAAAATGTTCAAATCTAATACAGCTCCTGGGCCTGATGGCATTCAAAACCGGTACTAAAAACTGTTCCCCTGTCTCCAAACACCATCCTTTGATATTTCTGCTCAATAAAGAGGAGGGGTACCATGCCGGACCTCCTCAGCCCAGATCCCCATCTCCTCTACATGGATAACATCTCGCCAAGATGAAGTCGGTTGGTCTCAAATGTGACACTGTGGGCTTCCTTCCTGCTGCTCAGGACAAGTCACTTCACCCTTGTAATCGCCTAAATGTGATTCTAAAAGAAACTATTTCCATGAAATTCGATTATGCAATGAATTTACAGAGACTATCTAACACCTTGTCAATGGATGCCCTTCCTTGGCACAAACAGCATATATTTATAGACATCATGGAATGTCACGCTGCTTTTATTTTATAGTGCGACCCATCGTTAAATGATGCTTTTAAACATCTGTGGAATAGGCCTAATGAAAAAAATTCCTGACAACAATCCTGACCTAGTCCTTTCTGAAAAAGCCGATGAATTTTCTGTTCGTTTTGACAGCAACGTGTTTGGCAAGATTGAGTAAAAGCATGATGAATATTCAAACCTTGCCTTTGAACTGTCTCGTTTGCATCCCAATTTCACTAACATCAGGTTCCCCATTGTTCTTGGTGCCCTTGGTGTGTTACCTCTTGCTCTCTTGTCGCAGACCCGGGTAGCGCCCTGGTTTTCCACTGGGAGCGCGGTCCTTCTGAGAATCTGGGAGAAGTCCCATTCGTTGTCTGGGCTGCGCGTAGAGGGGACAAGGGCTCTGAGCTGATTTTGTGTAAGTGACTGAGTTAATGTTTAGCGTCACATCGGCAATATTGCACCTACATCATGACGAGAACAAATTAATTTATATCAATATCAAAATGAATAGATTGAGAACGTAAAACCTTGTCATGGAAGGACAGTAAAACACGAGACTATCACAGATATGAACATAAAAGCTAGTTCACCTAGCAACTGAAGGTGATGATGAGGCCTTATGAGTCTTGACTGTCCCAGGATCACCCGAACACTTTCTACTGCATATTATTTTTAATCTGTAAAACATAATAGTAATAGTCCATTTATCGTGCGCATTACTCCATGTACAATGCAAATCTGAAACAATCTGATTATTACCCCGGTTAACCCAAGCTGCCGGTTACGTGTTAGAAGGTTAGTGGGTACATGACTAATGCCGCCGGGTACCCATTTTCTGCTAGGTGAACAGCGCCAATTTTAAACAAACTCACTTGCCCAAGGTGAGACCACATGTGTCACGTGACCAGACAGTGTGCGCATGGCGATGGGAAGACAGACTACTGGACAGAAGACCAGTTCAAATTAACGTCGTTACCGTCATCAACGTCAAGGTCCTCGTGAACGTCCACCTCCTCGTGGTGGGTGCTGGGTAACGCTGAGAGCCATTCACCCCCGTTGTGAACCAGGGGGGATATTTTGACCACCAAACCTTTTGCCATAGGTTGCGGCCCTGTGTCGGTGGAGGAAGGGATCCTCGTGGTTGAGGGCAATAGGACCCTGAAACCGTGTTCCTGTTGCTCAACACACCACTTTGGCCCTGGCTTCACCTAGACGGGTGGTTCAGTGAGTCCGGTTCAATCAATTGGCTGGTCACGTCGGGCCCTGTGCATAGTTAGTATCATGGCACGTATCTATGTTTCTGGTCTCTGCTATTCTAAATTCAAGTTATTCATGATATTGCTTTGCCTATCGCACTATGCCTGAAAGCGGTGGCTCTTGGGCCAATCTGGCATTACTGACTTCCAAGTTCTAACTGTCTTCGGAGACTGTCATGGATGGAACCAACTTTTATTCTGCTTGACAATATTGGCTAACTGTGTCTGTATTGCTTGAGTATAACATCCGTGTAACCCTGGTGGTTCATCATTGGTTTCCCCTTTAACGCCGTCCTTGTTGACACTCCATGGTGGGTGGGAAGCAGGGATGTCGAATCTACATCCATTCATTATGGCTTCCCAACAACTCTCTGGTTCTCGATCACAATAAATAATTAATCCAAGAGAAAGCATGTAGATATAGAAAAAAAAACTGTCTCGTCTCCTTCTAATGAATCAGAGACAAATTTAGAGTTGGCCCCGTTTCCTGGTTGTACGGGGAATTGAAGGACAACCATTAAAACCTAACCCTTCCGCAATATCAAAAGCTATTGCAGGAATATGCGCCGAAGTGAAAAGCGTTACCCGTCTGAGAACAGGTTCCTTGCTGCTGGAATGTGCCAGGAAACAACAGGCTATTAATTTTCTTAAAGCTCGTCAGTTTGCAAATACATGAATTGCTGTCTCACCACGTGAGTTGAGTTCATGTTCGTGATCGAGCAAAATGCCTCTCTGACATGACGGAAGTTGATATCGGAACAGAACTTAAATCTCAAATTGTCACTTCTGAGAAAAGATTCACAAGAAAAGATAGTGACACCACTGTCAAACAAACACTTATCTGTTCACATTTTGTCTTTCTACCATACCAAAAGTAGCTGGCTACTTTAATATTGAGGTGGAAGCCGTCACCCTTAATCCACTTCGGTGATTTAAATGTCAGCTGTTAGGACACGGTGCTAACACATGCAAGAACTCCCCACAATGTTCTCGTTGTAGAGAAAAACATGAGAATGCCGAGTGCAGATATGACATCAAATGTGCAAACTGTCAAGGAGATCATATGTCCTCATCACGATCATGTTCAGTCTTTGAACAACAAGCCCTATTTCTCAAACTAAAACAATAATATATCCTCTGCTAAGGCAAAGAAACTTTTACCAGTCACATATGCAATCTCCCAACCAAAAACATACTCTCCTGTAGTATCTACCTCCCGTCCAACAGTTGATCACGAGTATCAGACCTCCATAACCTGGGTATCAGAAAAGCGGAACATTCTGTATACAGTTCCTGATGAGGCTACAGGAGCATCCACCCAAACAGATTTGATGCCTGAACAAAACCTTCACTATGGATCTGAAAGGAAAGCAACAATGTCCAGAAAAGAACAGAAACAACAAGGACGAAAGGAAGCCAGGGCCCTTAAACATACTGACTTCCCCTAACCATTATACGTGCCTGTAGAGGTTCATAACACCAATGAACCGCTAGATATGGAGACAAGCCCTTCACAGTCATCCCAGCATAAAGGGACTTCGTCTAGTTCACGCTCTTCTATTGAGTCCCCATGAGTCGCTCTCATAATGATATCCAGTGGAATTGCAGAGGCCTTAGAAACAATTTTAATGAACTTCAACTATTATCACAAGATTTTAAACCACCAGCTTTTAGTTTACAAGAGACATATCTGAAAAGACAGATAGATTTGACTTTCGTCAGTATAACTCATTTCATTCGTTTTCACCTCCAGGTGATAAAGCCACTAGTGACATTTCTATTTTGGGAGGGAGGGCGTTATTCATAGCCCTGTTCCACTTAAAAGCAATCTTCGGATTGTTGCTGTACGGCTTTCCTTAGAAATAACTTTCATGCTTTGTTCTGTGTACATGTGCATTTCAGCATCTTCTGCTGTTCAGCCGTCTGATATCCAGGATCTATACGACCAACTTCCCAAACCCTGTATTATCATGGGTGATCTTATCGGACATAACCCTTTACGGGGAAGTACTGGTACTAACAATAAAGGGGAAATACTTGAAGACTTCATAACTAATAACAACGTATGCATATTTAATGATGGATCAGCCACTTATTTACATCCTGGTACAGGAACGTATTCTGCACTTGATTTGTCACTCTCAGATCCCGATATATACAATGATTTTGAATGGTCAGTCCATGATGACCTTTGTGGAAGTGATAATTTTCCAACAAAATTCTCACAGCTATAAATCCGACAGATCACCCAGCTACGACTGAATTTGGTAAGGCCAACTGGCCATTATTTCGGACAGTGTGCACATAGAAATTGAAAAATGACCTTTTAGTCAATATTCTGGATCCGATTCTGATAAACGGGAGAATATAACTAATGAAACTATACCTAACTCCACACGTTCGTAAATCATGGTTAAATGATGAACGTAAACAGGCCAGAAAGAACAGGAAGAAGGCCGAGAAGGTGTTTCGGCGACATTCTATAGTCCATAATTTAGACAAAGCTAAAATTCTAAATGCTAAGGCTTCACGCACCTTCAAACAAAAAAAGCGTCAATCTTGGCGAAATTATGTGTCTAAGATAAATTCCCGCACACCAGTATCAAAAGTATGGAATATGATTCAACGAATAAATTGTAAAGGTTCCAAATCTACTGTCCACCATCTGAAGGATGGTGACGATGTATTGACAGAGACGGCTGACACTGCCAATGAGCTTGATGAAGCTCTCGCCAAACATTCGTCTTCATCAAATTACGAGTTTCAGAAACAGAAGGAGAAGAAAAAACTCAATTTTAACTCAGACGAAGGTGAAGACTGTAATGAACTATTTTCATTACACGAGGTATTTACAGTCCTTGAGCAAGCTTATGATACAGCAACAGGGGCTGATGATATTCATTATCAGCTCCTGAAACATTTACCTGAACCATGCCTGGAAACACTGCTATATGTATTTGATATGATATTTACTACATGGAACTTCCAAAATTCATGGCATAAAGCCATTGCAGTTCTTATACCAAAGTCTGGCCGGGATCATACTGATCCTTCGAATTACAGGCCAGTCTCTTTGACGAATTGTGTCTGTAAAACCATGGAACGAATGGTAAACAATAGATTAACCCGGTATCTTGAAACCAATAATCTTATAACAAATATTCAATGTGTTTTCAGGAAAAATCGTAGTACCACTGACCATTTGGTACGTCTAGAACCCTTTGTAAAAATGCTATAGTAATTAAACAACATGCAGTATCGATATGCTTTGATTTGGAGAAAGCATACTATACCAATTGGAAGTATGGCATTTTAAAGGATTTACATGACTTCGGTTTAAGGGGTCGTTTACCTCCTTTGATATCACAGTTTTTAAAAGACAGGCAGTTTCAAGGGTTTTACCCTGTCTGACCATTATCATCAGGATCAGGGTGTACCGCAAGGTAGTATTTTGTCTGTAACGCTTTCTGTATCAAGATAAACAGTTTATCCAAGCATTCAACTGACGGATCGGCACCCGTGCCGACTTCCCCGTATTGGACCAGGGGGGATATTTGGTCCACCAACCCGTTAGCCGTGGGTTGCGGCAATGTGTCGGTGGAGGAAGGGATCCTGGTGGTTGAGGGTAACAGGGGCCTGTGACCGTGTTCCTGTTGCTCAACACACCACTTTGGCCCTGACTTCACCTAGACTGGAGGTTGAATGGGCCCGATTCAATCAATATGCTGGTCACGCCATGCCCTGTGCATAGAAAGTGCTTACATTTTGCACTTACATTTTTCGGGTATTGGTCATTTTAAAATCTAGTGTACAAATTATTGATACATTTACTTACCTAGAGTCCTATGCCAGTAGGCGGTGGTTCATGGGTCAATCTGGTTATACAGACCTCTGAATTCCGTGTTCTTAAGAACAGTTTCATGGGCCGAACCAGTCTGACACTTATTCTTTAAGATACCATGGCTTTTCAAGTCTGTATTTTCTGGAGTATGACATCCCTGTAACCCCGGTGTTGCAGTCTGGTTTCCACTGCGGTACCGTCCTTGTTGACACTACATGGCGGGTGGGGGGCAGGGTTGTTGAATTACACTAATACACCATGGCTAAAAACGCTCATTCTGGTTCATCTAAAACGAGCAAACGTCGTCATATGTCTTGTTCATCCGATGAAGAGATATCTACTTTCACACATGATTCCTGGCCAAGGTTTTTGGTCATTGAAAGTTCTGATGGCCATCCTTTAAATACCAATCATTTTGCCGTCTCCAAGGGCATCCAAGGTATCTGTGGAGAGGTAAAAAACGTCACGCGTTTACGAAATGGTTCTCTTTTGATTGAATGTTTACGTAGGCAACAATCTGTCAATCTGCTGGGAGTAAAGCAGTTTGTAAACAGCCAGGTTGTTGTTTCTGTTCACAAAACTCTCAACAGCTGTAGAGGTATTGTTAGAGACAGGGCACGTTGTTTGTACGATATGACAGAAGATGAGATTGTGGCAGAACTGAAAGATCAGGGAGTTACTTCTGTTAAACGTTTCAGCAGAAAACATGAATCAACTTTAGTCAAAACAAATACCTATCTTTCCACGTTTGGTCTGACAACTCTTCCAAAATTCATAAAGGCTGGGTATTGTAATATTGGAGTGGAGGTATATGTACCAAATCCACTCCGGTGTTACAAGTGTCAAAAGTTTGGACATGGTGCAAGATCTTGCTCACGCTGTATGCTCACGCTGTAGTGGAAACCATGAAGGCACTGAATGTACTAATGAGATAAAGTGTGCCAATTGCAGTGGTGAGCATATGGCATCATCGAAAACGTGTCCAAAATATGAGTATGAGAACAAAATCTTAAAACTGAAGTGCAATAATAATATCTCATACTTCGAAGCAAAGAAACTGATTCAGGCTCAATCATAACCATAACATAAACAGTTCCTACCTATTCTGCCACAGTGTCTTCTCCTGTTCCCTCTTCTGTCAAAAAAGCTACCCTCGTTTCAAAACATCTTGTCAGACTGAAATATCTTGGATAAAGGATTCTCAAATAACCTTAGATGACGCCACTCACTCATCACAAGATTTTCAGCGATCATCAGCTTCACAAACTGAGTACAGTCAGCCAGGACAAATATCTGATTTTAATTTAACTCAAGATACTCAGAGCGTTGAGAAACTCACAAATAAAGAAAAGAAAAAGTTGAGAAGAAAGACCAGAGCCCTTCAGCATTTAGAAGAGTCTTCTCATTTAACCCCTTCTGTGGAGGTTCAAAATCTGTTTGAACCGCTTGACATGGACATAACTCGTCACAAACAGGGTGTAGGGGTAGCGCTGCCACGCGCTCACGATCTCCAGTTGAAGCGCCCTAAGCAGTTTTTATGGAATTAATACAATGGAATTGCAGAGGCCTCAGGAACAATTTTAATGAATTACAGTTATTATCACAAGATTTTACACCATCAGCTTTTAGTCTGCAGGAGACGTACTTGAAAAGTACAGATCGATTTGATTTGCGTCGGTACAATTCTTTTCATTCATTCTCCCCTCCCGATGGAAAAGCCACGGGCGGTGCTTCTATACTCGTGAGGCAGGGTGTTATTCATAGTCCAGTTCCTCTTAAAACCAATATTCAGGCTGTTGCCGTCCGTCTTACTCTTCAGATAACCTTTACGCTTTGCTCTTTGTACATTTCCCCTTCTTCAGATCTTCAGCAGTCCGATCTTCAGAATCTATTTGACCAACTTCCCAAACCCTCTATAATTATGGGTGATCTGAACGGACATAATCCTTTGTGGGGAAGTACTAATATTAATAATAAAGGCAAAGTCATTGAAGACTTCATTTCTAACAATAATCTATGCCTATTTAATGATGGATCAGCCACATATTTACATCCTGGAACTGGAACGTATTCTCAACTTGACTTATCACTCTAAGATCCAAATATTTATAACGAGTTTCAATGGTCGGTCCATGATGACCTTTGTGGTAGTGACCATTTTCCGACAATTCTCTCCGCTTTAAATCCGACTGATGACATACCTGCAACAAGGTGGAACTTTAATAAGGCCAACTGGCCTTTATTTCAAACACTTTGTACAGAAAAATTGAAATCTGAAATTGTTGTAAATGTTCCTGATCCTATTCAGTTGTTCTCGGATACACTGAATGATATCGCTGATGAAACTGTTCCCAAGTCCTCTGCTAAACCTCATTGCCGCAAACCATGGTTTTCTGATGATTGTAAACAGGCAAGGAAGAGCAGGAAAAAGGCAGAGAAGTACTTTCGACGACACCCTACAGTTCACAATTTAAATAACGTAAAAATAAATGATGCCAAGGCTCGGCGTACTTTTAAACAAAGTAAACGTCAGTCGTGGAAGACCTTTGTGTCAAAAATTAATTCACGCCAACGACGAAGGTGTGGAACATGATACAGAGAATCAAGGGCAAATGTAGAAATTCTAGCGTTCATCATCTTAAAGATGGACATGATATGTTAACAGATAAAATTCACATGCCAACAAGTTGGGTGAAACTTTAGCTAGTCATTCTTCTTCATCAAATTATCTTCCGAAGTTTCAGAGATATAAAACTCATCAAGAAAAGTTGAAACTCAACCTTCATTCCGAAAATGGTGAAGACTATAATGAAGTATTTTCACTGCATGAGCTGAATACTGCCTTGGCACAAGCTCATGATACGGCAACTGGAGCAGATAATATCTACTACCAGCTCCTGAAACATTTACCCAATGCTTGTCTTGAGACACTTTTGAACATTTTTGATCATATTTGGACTACAGGACACTTTCCTCCTTCGTGGCGTCATGCCATTGTTGTACCAATACCTAAGCCTGGCCGAGACAATACAGATCCATCTAACTATAGACCAATTTCTTTAACAAGCTGTGTTTGTAAAACCATGGAACGAATGTTCAATAATAGATTAGTATGGTTTCTAGAATCCAGTCATCTTATTTCTAACATTCAGTGTGGTTTTCGGAAAAATAGAAGCACTATTGATCATTTGGTTCGTCTAGAATCATTCGTTAAAAATTCCATTGTAAATAACCAGCATGCTGTGTCAATCTTTTTCAACCTGGAAAAGGCCTGATACAACATGGAAACATGGTATTTTGAGAGACTTACATGACTTTGGTTTGAGAGGCCGTTTGCCTAATTTTATATCCCAGTTCTTAGCAGGCAGACAATTTCAAGTTCGCGTTGGATCAACCCTGTCTGAACATTATAATCAGGATCAGGGAGTTCCACAAGGTAGTATTTTGTCTGTTACCTTGTATAGTATAAAAATCAATAGTCTTTCGAAAGTATTAAATGACTCAATAGATGGGTCATTGTTTGTGGATGAGTTTAACGTTTCATGTTGTGGTAAAAACATGCATACCCTCGAAAGGCAATTGCAGATGTGTTTAAACAAAATTCATAAATGGTCACTTGAGAATGGTTTCAAATTTTCACAGATAAAGACCAAATGTATACATTTCTGTCGGAAATATATGCCTCATAAAGATCCCAAACTCTCTTTGGATGGCTCTCCAATTAACGTTGTAAAGGAAGCCAAGTTTCTGGGATTGATTTTCGACAAACATTTGACTTTTTTACCACATATTAAGTATCTGAAGAATAAATGCCTGAAGGCATTAGATCTATTAAAAGTTGTGTCCAATTCAAAGTGGGGAGGGGATCAAACTACACTCCTTCCTTTATACAGATCTCTTATCCGATCAAAACTTGATTATGGCTGCATAGTATATGGTAGAGCCTGCAAAAGCAACCTAAAACTATTAGATTCGATTCATCACCAAGGTCTGAGACTCCCATCGACAGTATCTACGTTGAGGCCGATGAGCCATCTTTAAAACTTCGCCGTATCAAATTATCTTTACAATATATCACAAAGTTATATTCTGATGAATCCAATCCTGCCCATAACTACGTTTTTAATCCTCTTTATGAGGATTTGTATAATAAAAGAACTTCACTTATTCCACCTCTTGGGATAAGAATCAAACCATTCATTTCTGCAGCTGGGATTGAGCTGGAGACTATTTCTCCTTCTCGGCTTTTTTCTTCTCCTCCTTGGCAGTTGGTGAGGCCACATGTTGACCTAACACTTACAGAGTTTAAAAAATCAGAAACTAATGAATGACATTATAAACGAGAATCTATTCAATTAAAACATAAATATAATAAACACAAATTCTTATTTACAGAAGGGTCCAAGGATGGTGGCGCAGTAGCTTGTGCCACTGTCATTGGATACAGAACAATCTTGATTATCCAGAATACTTGATTATACCTCTATTTTTACAGCAGAAGCAAACGCAATACTAACGGCTCTTAAATATATTCAAAGACATCCTGCACATAAACAGTATATAATCTTTTCTGACTCACTTTCTTGTCTTCAGGCTATTAAAAATCTATCTTGTAAACATCCACATTTAATAGAAATTATTGAGTTATATAATGATCTTGCTACTGGCCAATATGACATCGTCTTTTGTTGGTTACCCAGCCACGTGGGCATTTCTGGGAACATAATGGCCGATTTTGCTGCTAAGGCAGCACTCAATAAATCTGTGACACCACTCCTTATTCCATACTCAGATTACAAAGCAACCATTAGAACTTACATCCGTGATCTAATGCAAAAGAAGTGGGACACCCAGGTGGGTATCAATAAATTGCATGAAATGAAACCGTATATTGGTTATACCTACTTAGGCTGTCAGTCCAGATTTGAGGAGGTCGTTATGCGACGATGTCGTATTGGCCATATGCGGTATACACACGAATATTTACTTAAAGGTGAGGATCCGCCGTTTTGTATCCCTTGTGATGAAGCAATCACGGTCAAGCATATCTTGGTTCACTGTATTGATTTTGCCATCACAAGGGAGAAATATATTACTGTCAAAACAATGAAGGATCTTTTTAATGTTAATTATCATTTAATCATTGAATTTTTAAAGGAAATAGAATTATTAGATAAATTTTGAATAATATGTTTCGTAAATAGAAAGTTGATATCTTAAACATGGTAGTGTGAATTGTCAACTGCGATTGTTAGTGGCCGTACCCTCAAAGGAGGTTAAAGCAGCGTAAAATTAGTGTCCCCCTGAAAGGGTGCGTAAGTCCACAAACTTTCAAAGTGAAATTTAAACTTACCAGTATTTTAAACGTAGTATTTTTGTCTTTTTAAATTTCGGCTACATTTTCCTACAATCGCCAGCAGCTGAGGGGATGGTGTAAATCCAGCTAGGGGCCATACAGGTTGCTAAAGTAACGTAAGTCCCCTTGGTTCCTAGTATGGTGATCTACCTTCAGTTGTTGGTGATCTATAGCCTACTTTTATATTATGTATTGTCCAAATTGTGCTGTAGTTTTAACTTCATATGCTAGTTTTAGACTCGAATTGTGATACTCTAGTTATTTTACCGTACTTTGATGACGGGTTTTATAATATCTACATGTTCTGTATAATCATGTTTATTCTCGTCACGATATGGCTGAAATATTGCCGATGTGACGTTAAATTATAACTCACTCACTCACTATTAAAAGGTGAAGATCCTCCGTTTTGTATCCCTTGTGATGAAAGCATCACAGTCAAGCATGTCCTGCTTGATTGTGTTGAATATTCTATCACAAGGGATAAATATTTTAATTCACAAATTTTGAAGGATCTTTTTAATTATGTTAGCTCTCATTTACTTATTTCATTTTTAAAAGAATTAAATTTGCTGAATGAATTGTAAATAGATAAATATTTTATGCTTGGAAGTTTGAATTTGTAACTTAGAGTGTTAGTGGCTGTATCCTCGAGGGGGGTTAAAGCACTGTAAAATTATTGTCCTCCTGAGAGGGTACGTAAGTCCCAAAACATTTGAAGTCAAATTTGATCTTCCATTTTTTCTTAGCCGTAGTATTTCTGTCATTTTAATTTATGGCTAATCTTGCATACAATCACCAGCAGCTGAGAGGATGATGTAAATCCATCTAGGGACCATGCAGGTAGCAGAAGTACTGTAAGTCCCCATGGCCCCTAGTATGGTGATCTACCTTCAGTTGTTGGTGATCCATATAGCCTGTTTTTATATCGTATTGTCTGAATAGGGATATTAGTTTTAACTTTTCACGCTAGTTTTATTTCTTATTGTGATATTCTAGTTGTTTTACTCTCCGTCGTCGACAGATTTTTCTCATATACATAGATTCCTTTTATAAGAATGCTCTCGTCACGATATGACTGCAATACTGCCGATGTGACGTTAAACATTTTGTCTGTAACACTTTTTAGCATCAAGATAAACAGTTTATCCAAGGTTTTAAATGATTCAATTGACGGATCACTTCATGTGGATGATTTTAATATTTCTTGTCGAGATAAAAATATGCATACTATTGAACGGCAACTGCAGCTGTGCTTAAACACAATAAATAAATGGTGTCTTGAAAACGGCTCTAAATGTCGAAAACAAATTGTATACATTTCTGTAGAAAATACAAACCGCATAAAGACCCTGAACTGTTTTAAATGGCGCTTCCATCAAAGCTGTCAAGGAGGTCAAGGTCTTAGGTCTAGATCTGATTTTCGACTCTCATTCAACTTTTCTTGCACATATCAAATCCCTAAAAACTAAATGCCTGAAGGCACTTGATTTACTGAAAGTCGTGTATAATTCAAAGTGGGGAGGTGATCAAGCTACCCTTCTACACCAATGAACTTGTCCGTTCGAAGCTTGATTGTGGCTCAGTGGTATATGGTGGAGCCTGCAAAAGCAGCCTAAAGCTATTAGATTCTGTCCATCATTAAGGTCTAAGACATAATTTTGGCCCCTTTCCTTTCGAACTTCACCCGTTGACAGCCTCTGAGTGAGTGAGTGAGTGAGTGAGTGAGTTAATATTTATCGTCACATCGGCAATCTTGCAGGCATATCGTGACGAGAACAAGTAATACTGACATTGTAGAATGAATGAATATACGAAAATAAAACCCCGTTGACAACGAACAGTAAAAACACTAGTAAATATCACAGATATACATTTAAGACTAGTGATTAGATCTAAAACAGTTTAACTATAGTGAACAAGACGAAGGTAGATCACCATACAAGGGACCATGGGGACTTACATTACTTTTGCTACCTGCATGGACCCCAGCTGGATTTACACCATCCCTGCAGTCGCTAGCAATTTAGGCACATACAGCCATACATTTAAAAGAACACATATACTACGATTAAATTTACTTTGAGCGTTTGTGGACTTACGTACCCTCTCAGGAGGACAATAATTTTACAGTACTTTAACCCCCCTCGAGGATACAGCCACGAGCAATCTTAGTTACTAATTCAAAATTCCAATCATAAAATATTTGTCTATTTACAATTCATTTAACAAATCTAATTCTTTTAAAAATGAAATAATTAAATGACCACTGTTATTGTTGAAAGGATCCTTCATAGTCCGTGATTTAAAATAGTTATCCCTTGTGATGGAATATTCAACACAGTCAAACAAAACATGCTTGACCGTGATCATTTCATCACTAGGGATGCAGAACGGAGGATCCTCACCTTTCAATAAGTATTCATGAGTATATCTCGTATGGCCAATAGGACATCGTCGCAAGATGACCTCTTCAAACCTGGACTGACGACCCAAGTAGGTTTAACCAATATAGGGTTTTATTGCATGTAATTTATTGATACCCACTTGGGTGTCCCACTTCCTCTGAATCAGATCACGGATATACGCTCTAATTGCAGCTTTATAATCAGAGTATGGAATATGAAGTGGTGTCACAGATTTGTTGAGTGCTGCCTTAGCAGCAAGATCGGCCATTGTGTTGCCAGAAATGCCCACGTGGCTGGGTAACTGACAGAAGACGATGTCGTATTGGCCAGTAGCAAGATCATTATACAATTCAATAATTTCTATTAAAAGTGGATGTTTACAAGAAATAGTTTTAATAGCCTGAAGACAAGAAAGGGAGTCTGAATAGATTATATATTGTTTACGTTTAGGGTGTCTTTGAATATATTTAAGAGCTGTTAATATGGCGTTAGCTTCAGCTGTAAAAATAGAACTATTATCTGGTAATCTAGAAGATATTGTTCTGGATCCAATGACAGTGGCACAAGCAACTGCGCCACCGTCCTTGGACCCATCTGTAAATAAGGATGTATAATTGCTATATTTATGCTTCATTTGATTATATTCCTGTTTATATTGTAATTCATTAGTTTCAGATTTTTTAAATGTTGTTAATGTTAGGTCAACTTGTGGCCTAACCATCTGCCAAGGAGGAGAAGAAAGAAGGCGGGGGCTATGGGGAGGGGGCTATGTTTTCCAGCTGAATGCCGGCTGAAGAAAGAAAGGGTTTCATTCTATGCCCTAGAGGTGGAACCAGAGAAGATTTCTTGTTGTATAAATCTTCATAAAGGAGATTGAAGACACAATTAAATGCAGGGTTAGATTCATTAGAGTATAATTTGGTAATGTACTGTAAAGTTAATTTTATACGGCGCTGCTCAAGAGATGGTTCATCAGCCTCAACGTAGAAGCTGTCGATAGGTGATGTTCTAAAAGACCTAAGATAAAGTCTTAGAACTTGGTGATGGACAGAATCAAGAAGTTTCAGGCTGCTTTTGCAAGCTCCACCATATACGATGGAGCCATAATCGAGTTTTGAACGGACAAGTGATCAGTATAAATGTAGGAGAGTTGCTTGATCCCCTCCCCACTTTGAGTTGGATACCACTTTTAATACATCGAGTGCCTTCAAGCATTTTGTTTTTAGTGATTTGATATGCGGCAAAAAGGTTAAGTGGGAATCGAAAATTAGACCCAAGAACTTAGCCTCCTTTACGACTTTGATTGGAGAACCATTTACAAGTAGTTCTGGGTCCTTATGCGACTTATAATTTCTACAAAAGTGTATACAATTAGTTTTCGAGTTAGAAAATTTAAAGCCATTTTCTAGACACCATCTATTTATTTTGTTTAAACACAATTGCAATTGCCGTTCGATAGTATGCATATTTTTACCTCGACAAGAAATATTAAAATCATCCACAAATAATGATCCATCAACTGAATCATTTAAAACCTTGGATAAACTGTTTATCTTGATGCTAAAAAGTGTTACAGACAAAATGCTGCCTTGTGGAACACCCTGATCCTGATTATAATGGTCAGACAGGGTTGAACCCACTCGGACTTGAAACTGCCTGTCTTTTAAACATTGTGAGATAAAAAGAGGCAAACGACCCCTTAAACCGAAGTCATGTAAATCCTTTAAATTGCCATGCTTCCAAGTGGCATCGTATGCTTTCTCCAAATCAAAGAATATCGATACTGCATGTTGTTTATTTCCTAAAGCGTTTTTGACAAAGGATTCCAGACGTACCAAATGGTCAATGGTACTACGATTTTTCCTGAAACCACATTGAATATTTGTTATAAGATTATTGGTTTCCAAGTCAATCTATTGTTCACCATTCGTTCCATGGTTTTACAGACACAACTCGTTAAAGAGATTGGCCTGTAATTCGAAGGATCGGTATGATCCCGGCCAGGCTTTGGCATGGGAACTACAATGACATTACGCCATGAAGCTGGGAAGGTCCCTGTAGTCCATATAGTGTCAAATATATTTAGCAGTGTTTCCAGGTATGATTCAGGTAAATGTTTCAGAAGTTGATAATGAATACCATCAGAACCTGTTGCTGTATCATGAGCTTGCTCAAGGGCTGTATATAGCTCATGTAATGAAAATAGTTCATTATAGTCTTCACCATTGTCTGAGTTAAAATTGATCTTTTTCTTCTCCTGCTGTTTCTGGTATTTCTGAAACTCAGGGACGTAATTTGATGAAGACGAATGTTTGGCGAGAGTTACACCAATCTTATTGGCAATATCACCCTTCCCTGTCAATACATCGTCACCATCCTTCAGATGGTGCACAGTTGATTTGCAACCTTTACCCTTTATTCGTTGAATCATATTCCACACTTTTGAAATTGGTGTGCGGGAATTTATCTTGGAAACATAATTTCGCCAAGATTGACGCTTATTCTGCTGGAAGGCGCGGCGAGCCTTAACATTTAGAATTTTAACTTTGTCTAAATTCATTATGGATTGTAGGATGTCGCCGAAAATACTTCTCGTCCTTCTTCCTGTTCTTTCTGGCCTGTTTGCATTCATCATTAAACCATGGTTTACGAACGTGTGGGGTTGCAGAGGACTTAGGTATAGTTTCATTAGCTATAATCTTCAGTTTATCAGAGAATACCTGAATCGGATCTATTGATAAAAACGTCATTATTTAAGTTTTCAGTGCAGAGTGTCTGAAATAGTGGCCAGTTGGCCTTACTAAAATTCCACCTAGTTGCAGATGGGTTATTAGTAGGATTTATAGCTGTGAGAATTGTTGGAAAATGGTCACTTCCACAAAGGTCATCATGGACTGACCATTCAAACTCATTGTATATATCGGGATCTGAGAGTGACAAATCAAGTGCAGAATACGTTCCTGTACCAGGATGTAAATAAGTGGCTGATCCATCATTAAATATGCATAAGTTGTTATTAGATATGAAGTCTTCAAGTATTTTCCCTTTATTGTTAGGTTAGTACCAGTACTTCCCCATAAAGGGTTATGTCCATTAAGATCACCCATGACAACACAAGGTTTGGGAAGTTGGTCGTATAGCTCCTGAAGATCAGACGGCTGAACAGCTGAAGATGGTGAAATGTACAGGGAACAAAGCGTGAACGTTATTTGTAAAGAAAACCGTATAGCAACGGCCTGAAGTGGAACAGGGCTATGTATAACACCCTGCCTCACCAAAATAGAAGCACCACCAGTGGCTCTATCACCTGGAGGTGAAAACGAATGAAATGAGTTATACTGGCGCACGTCAAATCTATCTGTACTTTTCAGGTATGTCTCTTGTAAACTAAAAGCTGGTGGTTTAAAATCTTGTGATAATAGTTGAAGATCATTAAAATTGTTTCTAAGGCCTCTGCAATTCCACTGGATAACATTATGAGAGCAACTCATGGGGGCTCAGTAGGAGAGCGTGCACGAGACGAAGTCCCTTTAAGCTGAGATGGCTGAGAAGGGCTTGTCTCCATAGCTAGCGGTTCATAAGTGTTTTGAACCTCTACAGGCACTTTTAATGGTAAAGGCATCTCAATATGTTTAAGGGCCCTGGCTTCCTTTCGTCGTTGTTGTTTCTGTTCTTTTTTGGACATTGTTTTCTTTTCAGGTTCCTGACGATTGTTGTGCTCAGACGTAGTATTAGGTAATGGTAAAGTATTTGTTGTAATAGTAGTTTGTGATGATGCTGGCGACAAGCTGGTATGTTCAGCACTGACTTGGTATAAAATAACTTGGTCATCCGAGGTCTAGTTTATAGCAGTTTGACAACCAGAATCAACTTTGAGAGGGGATGAGGAGACTGCAGCAGAATAGGTGAGAGTAGTAGATGAAGCAGATAATTCATTATCAACCAGTTTCCTTGTATCAGCAAAGGAAATGTCATTTGTGTGTTTGACTTTCAAAATTTTTGTCTGTCTCACGAAAGAAGGACATGCCTTTGACGAGCTCATGTGCTCACCCTTACAATTTGCGCACTTGATGTTATCAGTGCAGTCTGTGCCATCATGGTTTTTACTACACCGGAAGCATACCTGGGTGTTTTTGCAAGATCTTGCACCATGACCAAATTGTTGGCATTTGAAACAACGGAGTGGATTTGGTATGTACACATCCACACTGATGTTGAAATATCCTGCTTTCACAGAAGGTGGAATCTTTGTAAGGGCAAAAGTGAAAAGGTAGCTGTTTGTTTTTATGGTTTTGTCACCTTCTTTCCTTGTAAACCGTTTTACAGACAGTACTCCTTGAGACTTCATTTCGGACACAATCTCAGACATATCTGAGAGGCACATTGCACGATCACGTACAATGCCTCTGCATGCATTTAGGGTCTTGTGGATTGATACGACAATCTCAGTGTTGGCAAAATGATGAACTTTGAGAAGATTTTGAGACTGTTGCCTCCTTGCACATTCAACTAGAAGAGAACCCGACCGGAGACGTGTAACATTTTTAACAGTTCCACAAATGCCTTAAATAGATTTTGAAATAACGAAAGGATTAACTTTGAGGGGTGTACCATCACTTCCATCGACAACAAGAAATCGTGGCCATGAATCAATACTATTTATGCATTCCTCAGCAGAAGATGTTGCAGCATCACTATCAATGTGCCTTCTTTTAGTTTTTGATCTGGAACCAGTAGGTAGTTGGGTAGCCATAATGAAAAATATATTCGACACCCTTGCTCCCCACCCACCATGGAGTGTCAATTTGGACGGAATTGCAGCGGAAGCCAACTACAAAACCAGGGCTACAAGGATGCTATACTCCAGCAAGAAGGACGCAGGTAGCTATAATAGTCAAACAGAGTAGAGGTCAGGCTGGTCCGACCCTAGACAATTACCTGATGACAAACAGAGCCCGGAGGTCATTAATGCCAGATTGGCCCATGAACCACCGCCTTGCTGGCATAGGACTCTAGGCAAAAGTGTGATATAGTAATAGTTTCATGGTTTCCATAGTAACCACATGAAATATCAATATGAACACTGACGTATAATTGTCCATGCTCAGGGCATGGCGTGACCAGCCGATTGATAGAATCGGGCCGATTCTACCACCCGTCTAGGTGTGAAGTAAGGGCCGAAGTGGTGTGTTGAGCAAAAGGAACAATGTTCAAGCCCCCACTGCCCTCAACCACCAGGATCCCGTCCTCCACCGACACGGGACGCAACCCACGGCAAACAGGTTGCCCAATTTAGTCGCCTCTTACGACAAGCAATGGGGTGCTGTGGACACATTCTGTCCCGGGTCCACACGGGCTTGACAGCCTCTACGTCGAGGTTGATAAATCATCATGTTCCATTGAGTCAAACCATGCATGTAACTGTGTTTTAAATGCTCTCTATGAGGATTTATACAAAAAAGAAATCGTGTCGTGTTCCTCCTCTTTTTCTAAGAATAAAACCACTTATTTTTGCTGCTGCATTGAGCTGAATAATATAGCTCTTTCTTCTCCTCCTTAGCAATTGGTTAGGCCCCATGTGGACCTAACATTGTCCGCATTTAAAAAGTCAGAAACTAATGAACTGCAACATAAACAAGATCGTGTAATCATAACATAAACAAGAATTCAGTCAATATAATGCACCTAAGCCCTTATTTACAGATGGGTCCAAGGATTGTGGCGCTGTAGCTTGTGCCACTGGCATTGGATCCAGAATAGTATCTTCACGACTGCCTGATAACAGCTATATTTTTACAGCTGAAGCGTCATATTAACAACCCAAAATATATTGGACGACACCGTAAACATACACAATATATAATCTTTCTTAAACACAATGGAAATGACTGAATTGTATAATGATCTTGCTACTGGCCACGTTGGCAATTCTGGTAACACAATGGCCGATCTTGCTGCCAAGGCAGTACTCAACAAATCTTCGACACCGCTTCTTATCCCATACTCTGATTACAAAGCCAGCATTAGAACTTACATCTGTCATCTGATGCGGAAGAATTGGGACACTCAAGTAGATATCAGTAAATTACATGCAATAAAGCCCTATACTGGTTACAACTACTTGGGTTGTCAGTCCAGATGTGAAGAGGTCATCATGCGACGATGTCGTATTGGCCACACATGATATACACATAAATATTTGCATAAAGGTGCATCCCTTAGGATGAAAGAATCACTGTCAAGCATGTCTTGCTTGACTGTGTTGAATATTCCATCACAAGGGATACCTATTCTAGACCATGTACTATGAAGGATCTTTTTACCAATATCTTTTCTCGTTTAATTATTGCCTTTTTAAAGAATGGATTTGTTAAATGAATTGCAAATAGATATTTTTGTAGTATTGGTGGTCTGGATTAGTAACTTAGACTGTTAGTGGCTGTACCCTCAAAGAGGGGTTGAAGTATTGTAAAATAATTGTCCTCCTGAGAGGGTACGTAAGTCCAAAAACATGCAATGTAAATTTCTATCTACCGGGCTTTAAATTGTAGTTTTCTTGTCATTTTAATTTTGGCTAGCATTTCCTACACTCGCCAAAGACTGAAGGGATGGTGTAAATCCAACTAGGGTTCACACAGGTAGCAAAGGTACTGTAAGTCCCCATGGTCCCTAGTATGGTGATCTACCTTCTGTTGTTGGCGATCTATAGTCCGGGTTTTTTTTATATTGTATTGTCTGCTTTAATTACTAGAATGTTTAACTTCTTATACAAATTGTTTTCGTCACGATATGGCTGAAATATTGCCGATGTGACGTTAAATGTTAACTCACTCACTCACTCACTCACTGATCAATGTCAACGGTTAATCTTTGGATCATGACAATGCTCGACCTCACATTGCACGTGTTTGACATTACTTACTGCAGGAAAACGATGGTCAGGTGTTACCTTGGCCTTCTAGATCACCTGATTTGTTCCCCCTTGAAGTCGATGGGATACCCTTGATCGATGCTTACGCGACAGACACTACATGAACTGCACTCAGCATTTCAGCCAGAGAATCGAAACATTCATCAAGACACCATCTTCTTTTTTTCTTTGGATCACCACTGCCAAAAAGTCATCTATGCTCATGGTGGCCACACGAGAGACTAACATTTTACTCTGACCAAATTCCTGTGTGGCTTCATCAAACACTTTCTGGATAATCATGTTTTTGAATTAGTAAAATGATGAATTTACTGTAATTGAACAATGGTGTTATATGCACTCGATAAGTAAACTCCAAAGTAGCATGTATAGGTTCTGTTTTTTTTGAAGAGCATAAAAACTGTATAGAAGAAGATACAACATAAAAACATGATATATAATGAAAAACAACACATATTCCGCTGCCAAAGATAATGTTATGTTTAGATTTACTTTGAATATTTGGGAATGTACCCTTTTCACTGGATTGTCTGGTCCAGGCCGAATTATTTACGGACAGCCGCCATATAGCTGGAATATTGCTGAGTGCGACGAAAAACTAAACTCAGCACTAGCAATAGAAGACTCTAACCTATTGACGTCATAATGTAATTATCATACATACCTCCACAGATGTGATGAACATCCCTGAAATATCTCCTCAGCTTAAAATTATCACGAAGGACCCAATATCGAACAGCCCACTTCACAATGCCTGCAGGAGGGGAAATCTGACCCGACTGAAACGCATCCTGTCCGGGGGTTTGGTGCACATCAACAGTAGAGATGGGAATCAGGGGAAAACACCACTCATGGTGGCAGCACAGGAGGGACACTGCAGAATATTTGACTTTCTTATCGAAAAAGGGGCTAACATTTCACAGGTGGATAATGGTGGCAAGAACTTCCTTCACTGGGCCTGCAAGGGCGGACATGTGGGTATGGTGGAGTGTGTACTACCACTATATGATGTTCATACAGATAATAATAAAGTGTCCCCACTTATGCAGGCTGCATTTAGGGGATACAGAGACGTGTTTGAGTTCCTCGTGTGTATGGGAGCTAATGTGTCACAACGTAATGTGGACCACGACACCGTCCTGCACTGGGCCTGCAGAGGGGGGCATCTGGATATGGTGAAGTATCTACTTTCACAGTGCAGTGTTGATATTAACAGTAGGGGGAAAGACGGCCAGAATCCTTTGATGGCCGCCGTCTTGTGTCGGCACACAGACGTTAGTCAACTTCTCATGAGTATGGGAGCTAATTTGTCACACGTTGATGATTTTGGTAGCAACGTCCTGCACTGGGGCTGCAGATACGGAGCATTAGATGTCATGAAGACTGTTCTGTCACAAGACACTGTTGATATTAACAGCAGCGAACACGACGGAAAGACACCACTAATGAAAGCAGCCTATTATGGTAAAAGAAACGTGTTTGATCTACTTGTTAGTAAGGGTTGTCTAACTCACTTAGTGGATGTAGAGGGTAATACCATCCTTCATCTGGCCTCTTTAGGTGGACGTGTGGAGATGGTAAGGCATATCCTCTCGAAGAACATTAGTGACGTTAACGCCAGAAACAAGAAGGGGAATACAGCAGCCATGATAGCAAAGCATACAAGAAATGCTCGCATGTATGTCCTTCTTGCCTCGCGGGGCTGTCCAGTGGCATGAGTGAAGATTTAGGGATTATTCATCACGATCTGTTAGAGATTACTTACAGTATAATGTGACAATTAACTCTAATGACATGTATGTATGGCACTTATGATGTCATGTTATTATTCCTCTTGGCACACGTTCTGGCTGGACATTGTGGACACCTCGTCTATCCGTCTGTCCACTTGCACATCGATAAGCATTTCGTTTCTGGAGCACCACTTGACATGAAAACGTAGCAGCTGTTTCAAACAGATAATGAAGTAGTTATTTTGTTATTTCGGGAATGCACATTATTTTTTTTTCATTGTTTCCATGGAAGCAATATAGATTAAATGAAAAGGAGGTCAGGGTCGTTTCCTGAGCCTAACAAAAACTGTTCAATACTTATCATCCACACTCGGGACATGTACAGTATGGTTCAAAATTATTGAGAATAGCTAAAGCATTTCATATTATTAAACGAGAACAAATCAGATAAAATTGAATGTATTGTGAAAGTGAACTGACCTTTTCATGTTGTGTAGGTAACAATTTAATATTTTATCAAGTCTCCTTGAGCTTCACGGCACAGTCTAAGACGGGTAGGCATACTTCCTATCAGAGAGGTTAGTGTCTCGTGAGTTATGCTGTCCCAGTATCGGACCACTTCTCTCTTCATGTCTTCAATTTTTGTCAACCCCTTTTGATTCACACATTCCTTCATCATCCCCCAAATGTTCTCAATTGGGATTTAAGTCAGGACTATATGCAGGAAATGGTAATGCAGTCACATTTTTCTCCTGAAACCACTGCTTGGCATGTTTTGCGGTGTGTTTAGGATCATTATCTTGCTGCAAAATCCAGTCATTTCCATAAAACACATGTGCACTTGGAAGGAGAAAATTATCTAATATGTTAGTGTAGCGTTGACTTGTCAGATTTCCCTCAAACACACACAGCGGGGTCGTTCCTAATAAGGATATCCCTCCCCATACATGAAACTTTGGGCTGTATTTAGGTCGTCGATACAACGGTGCTGACGCAGACTTTGTCCATATTTTCACATTATTGGGATATACCCATATTGAGCTTTCATCAGTAAAAATCACATTTTCCCAGTCAAAGTTTTCATGTGCCAAACACCACTCAACACGCCTGTCTTTATGTTCTTGTTTCATGTGAGGAGGAGGAATTCCAGTCTTTTTCTCCCATCCAAGATCAATCAAATTTCTTCTAACTGTAGATTTTGATACAACTGTTGATCCCCTTTCTATCATTTCATACCTGATGTTGGAGATGCTTGCCCTTTGCTTTTTAGACGCTAAAATTCCCAGCCGGACGCGATCTGAGAAGTCAATTTTCTGGGTCTCCCTTCTCCTTTCTGGTGCCCAAAATCCTTTCCCTCTTTAAAATTCCTCCTAATCCTATACACAGTAGAAAGAGGAGTTCCTGTTCTCTCTGCCAATGTATTTACATCATCAATTCCTTGATTGCACAACTCAAAAATCAACCTTCTTTTATCTTCAGCAGACATTGTTGACAGTGCTGAGGAAAATGACGTCTGCTGAAAATTCAGGGGAGGTAACTCTAAGTGTACTATACTCAGTAGGCCAAGATGAGTTACCTCCCTTATACCATAACTTAGTTTTAAGTATCAGTGAATCAGTTGAGGTGTTAGGATAGCTCAAAGTAAGAAGAAAAATTCTCAATAATTATGAACCAGACTATATATGTATTTATAAAGGGCCGCAGATGAATCCTTTGCTATGGCGGAATTGTTTGATGTTTCCATGAGAGTGCTCCATCACAAGGGATAAATATTTTACTGTTTAAACAGTTAAGGATCTTTTTAGCACAGTTATTTCTCATTTAATTATTGCTTTTTTAAAGGAAATTGATTTATTAGTTGAATTCTGAATAATATGTTTTATAGATAGATGTATTTTAATGTTTGGTTGTTTAGACTAGGAACTTGAGCTGTTAGTGGCTGTACCCTCAAAGGGGGTTGAATTCTTGTAAAATTATTGTCCTCCTGAGAGGGTAAGTAAGTCCCAAAACGTTCAAAGTCAATGTAAACATACCAGAATTTTAAATGTAGTATTCTTGTTATTTTAATTTTGGGTAATTTTTCCTAGAATCGCCAGCAGCTGAAGGGATGGTGTAAATCCAACTAGGGTCCACGCAGGTAGCAAAGGTACTGTTTGACAACGTCGAGAACGAAGGTCCCTTAACTCATTTAGCCCGAGAGACACTTCACTAGTCAATACTACTCAAGTCCCCTTGGTCCCAAGTGTGGTGATTTACCTTCAGTTGTTGGCGATGTATAGCCTATTTTTATATTGTGTTATCCCCTGTAGGTAAATGTTTAGAATTAATTACTAGTTTTACTTGTATATCTGTGATATTCTAGTCATTTTACTGTTCTTTGTTGACAGGATTATATAACCTATCTTTCATTCTTGTTAATCTATATATTGTTTTCGTCACGATATGGCTGAAATATATTGCCACAGTGACTCTAAATTTTAACTCACTCACTCACCCATGGGAGTGAGTGACTGTTTAACGTCACATCGGCAATATTTCAGCGCTTTTATACCCACATTTTCATATCGTGACGTCCTTAGAGAATAGGTGAGTCCCAAAACATTTAACAACAGTAAATTTAAACTTACAAGACTACTACGCCTAAAAATCCTGGTATTTTAAATGTGGTTAGCATTTCTTACAATCGCCAGTAGCTGAGAGGATGGTGTAAATCCAACTAGGGTCCATACAGGTAGCAAAGTTTCTGTTTGACAACGTCGAGAACGAAGGTCTCTTAACTCATATAGCCCGAGAGACACTTCACTACTCAACACCTGGAACCCCTCGCTGATTACCCGACTTGCTCGGCCAAGACCAGTTGACGCAAATCACACCAGACTTCCCTGGCAGGTTTTCAGATGATAGGAAACTGTCTAGTTGTACAAACAAGTCCTGATTGTTTAATTGTACCATACAGATATGTGTTGAAAGAAAGCACGTGTGAATACGTAGCATGCATTGCAACGTTTCAAGTAATTTTATTGCAAGTTTCTCATGTAGACCTTTCGCGGCGAGTACATTTCTATTTATTCAACGTATGCATTCTTCTTTGTATGTAAGAAATGAGACATACATAACCAAGTCAATTTACATACACAACTAGTACATAAACCATAACGGTTTGGTGTGCATGAAAATATAATCTTTACCTTGATAGGAATGAACTATTGCACAAGTATCACAGAATTCACGAAATACAAACCTTCGTAATGCTTTTATACGCCTGAGACTTGGTCGAAATGACTTATATATCAATCAAGAAAAATCTTCATCCATTATAAAATCACAAAGGCTCTGTCCATTCTGTAACACTACTGAGAATGAATTTCACTTTTTATTTATCTGTCCTGTATATACTGATGTGAGGCAGATGTATATCCCGCCATGGTTACGATCACACAAGAATGCTACAAAACGTTATTCAATACTTTCAAGTAAAGCATCCCTATTACAACATGAGACAGCTCTATTTATTCATCAAGCGCTCATTTTGAGAAGAGATTCGCTCTAACGTGTGCCATATGTTATATATGTTGTACATACTATACATATATATGTTGCATATGGGCCACTGGTCTTCATGCAATAAGCTGATTGATTGACTCGACACTGAATGATTCATTGTATTGTATAAACTTGCAGTTGAATCGTGCACAATATTTATGACGATGGGCATCACATAAACATTACAGAAAGGGGCGTGACTCAATAGAGCAAGTGGCCCAACAGCGCATCTGTTTATTTTACACTCGTTACGAGACAAACCTTTCAACAAGGAATTAACTACACATGCATTCTACCGGAGGCTGTTATTTCAAGGTCGAAAGAGGTGTTCAATTATCTCTTTACCGCAATCTGACAGAATAAGTATATGCACGTGTATCGATACCGTAACTGATATACTATCCAGCTACTATTCACGATGGTTGCATGTATGTATGTATGTATGTATGTATGTATGTATGTATGTATGTATGTATGTATGTATGTATGTATGTATGTATGTATGTATGTATGTATGTATGTATGTATGTATGTAGGTAGGTAGGTAGGTAGGTAGGTAGGTAGGTATGTAGGTAGGTATGTAGGTATGTAGGTAGGTAGGTAGGTAGGTAGGTAGGTAGGTAGGTATGTATGTATGTATGTATGTATGTATGTACAATGTATGTATGTATGCATGTATGTATGTATGTATGTATGTATGTATGTACAATGTATGTATGTAGGTAGGTATGTATGTATGTATGTATGTAGGTAGGTATGTACAATATATGCATGCATGTATGTATGTATGCATACATGCATGCATGTATCAATGTACAATTTATGTATGTATGTATGTATGTATGTATGTATGTATGTATGTATGTATGTATGTATGTACAATGTATGTATGTAGGTATGTATGTACAATGTATGTATGTATGTATGTATGTATGTATGTATGTATGTACAATGTATGTATGTATGTATGTATGTACAATATATGCATGCATGTATGTATGTATGCATACATGCATGCATATATGAATGTACAATTTATGTATGTATGTATGTATGTATGTACGTGTGTGTGGGTGCGTGCGTGCGTGCGTGCGTATGTATATATGTATATATGCATGTACAATGTATGTATGTATGTATGCATGTACAATGTATGTATGTATGTATGTATGCATGTATTCATGTATGTATATATGCATGAACAATGTATGTATGTATGTATGTTTGTATGTTTGTATGTACGTATGTACGTATGCATGTATGTATGTATGTATGTATGTATGTACAATGTATGTAGGTATGTAGGTATGTAGGTAGGTATGAGTGTGTATGTGTGTATGTATGTATGTATGTACAATGTATGTATGTATGTATGTGTGTGTATGTATGTCTGTATGTCTGTATGTATGTGTGTGTATGTATGTATGTGTGTGTACGTACGTACGTACGTAGGTATGTGTGTGTATGTATGTATGTATGTATGTATGTATGTATGTATGTATGTATGAATGTCCGCATGTATGTATGTATGTATGTATGTACTGAGTGAGTGAGTTGGTATTTAACGTCACATCGGCAGTATTGCAGCCATATCGTGACGAGAACGATTAATTATAAAAATACAAATGAATTACTAACACGGACATTGTAAAACCCTGTCAACGAAGGACAGTAAAACTGACTAGAATATCACAGAATAGAATATAAAACTAGTCAATAGACCTAAAACAATGTATCTATAGAGGACAGTACAATGTAAAAATGAGCTATAGCTTGCCAACAACTGAAGGTAGATCACCATACTAAGGACCATGGGGACTTACAGTACATTTGCTTCCTGCATGGACCCTAGCTGGATTTACATCATCCCTTCAGCTCTTAGCAATTTAGACAAATCTAGCCATAAAGTAAAAACACACTTATTCTACGATTAAAAAGCTGGAGAACTGAAATTTACGTCAAATGTTTTTGAACTTACGTACCCTCTCAGGAGGACAATTATTTTCCGGTACTTCAACCCCCTTTGAGGGTACAGCCACTAACGATTTGAGTTACTAATCTAATCTTCCAATTTTAAAATATTTATCTATTTACAGTTCGGTTAACAAATTTAATTCCTTTAAAAATGAAATAATTAAATGAGGACTAACACTGTTAAAAAGATCCTTCATAGTATGTGAATTAAAATACTGATCCCTTGGAATGGAATACTCAACACAGTCAAGCAAGATGTGCTTGACTGTGATTCTTTCATCACAAGGGATGCAGAACGGAGGATCCTCACCTTTCAAAAGGTATTCATGTGTACATCTTGTGTGGCCAATACGACATCGCCGCATGATGACCTCTTCAAATCTGGACTGACAACCCAAGTAGGTGTAACCAATATAGGGTTTTATTGCATGTAATTTATTTATGCCCACTTGGGTGTCCCACTTCTTCTGCATCAGATCACGGATGTAAGTTCTAATGCTGGCTTTATAATCAGAGTATGGAATAAGAAGTGGTGTCACAGATTTGTTGAGTGCTGCCTTGGCAGCAAGATCGGCCATTGCGTTACCGGAAATACCTACGTGGCTGGGTAACCAACAAAAGACGATGTCGTATTGGCCAGTGGCAAGATTATTATACAATTCAATAATTTCTATTAAAAGTGGATGTTTACAAGAAATAGTTTTAATAGCCTGAAGACAAGAAAGGGAGTCTGTTAATATGGCGTTAGCTTCTGCTGTAAAAATAGAACTATTATCGGGTAATCGAGAAGATATTGTTCTGGATCCAATGACAGTGGCACAAGCAACTGCGCCACCGCCCTTGGACCCATCTGTAAATAAGGATTTATAATTGGTATATTTATGTTTCAGTTGATTATATTCTTGTTTATACTGTAATTCATTCGTTTCTGATTTTTTAAAAGTCAATGTTAGGACAACTTGTGGCCTAACCAACTGCCAAGGAGGAAAAGAAAGAAGACGGGAAGGAGCTATGTTTTCCAGCTCAATGCTGGCAGCAGAAATAAGTGGTTTTATTCTTAAACCAAGAGGCGGAACAAGAGAAGATTTCTTTATGTGTAAATCCTCATACAGGGGATTGAAAACACAGTTATATGCAGGGTTGGACTCATTTGAATATAGTTTTGCTACATACTGTAAAGTTAATTTTATACGTCGCTGCTCAAGAGATGGTTCGTCAGCCTCGACATACAGGCTGTCAACAGGTGAAGTTCTAAAGGAGCCAAGACAAAGTCTAAAACCTTGATGATGGACTGAATCTAATAGTTTTATGTTGCTTTTGCGGGCTCCACCATAGCCGATGGAGCCATAATCGAGTTTCGAACGCACGAGAGATCGACATAGATGGAGAAGGGTAGCTTGATCCCCTCCCCATTTTGAATTTGAAACCACTTTCAGTAAGTCAAGTGCTTTCAGGCATTTAGTCTTAAGTGATTTAATATGCGGAAAAAACGTTAAGTGTGAGTCAAAAATGAGACCGAAGAACTTAACTTCCTTCACAACTTTAATTGGTGTGCCATCTAGAGATAGTTCAGGGTCTTTATGTGGTTTATATTTACGACAAAAATGGATACAGTTAGTTTTCGATTTAGAAAATTTGAAGCCGTTTTCAAGACACCATTTATTAATTTTGTTTAAACACAACTGTAGTTGTCGTTCAATGGTATGCATATTTTTACCACGACAAGAAATATTAAAATCATGCACAAATAACGATCGATCAATTGAATCGTTCAAAACTTTTGATAAACTGTTTATCTTTATACTAAAAAGTGTGACTGACAAAATACTGCCTTGTGGAACACCCTGATCCTGATTGTAATGACCAGACAGGGTAGAACCCACTCGGACTTGAAATTGTCTGTTATTTAAAAATTTGCCTATGAATTCAGGCAAACGACCTCGCAAACCGAAATCATGTAAATCTCTCAGAATACCATACTTCCAGGTTGTGTCATATGCCTTCTCAAGATCAAAAAAGATAGACACAGCATGTTGTTTATTGATTAGTGCATTTTTCACAAATGATTCTAGACGCACTAAGTGATCGACAGTACTTCTGTTTTTACGGAAACCACATTGTATATCTGTGATAAGGTTATTTGTTTCCAAGTACCAAACTAGTCGATTATTTATCATGCGTTCCATGGTCTTGCAAACACAGCTAGTTAATGAAATCGGACGATAATTAGATGGATCCGTATGGTCACGTCCAGGTTTAGGTATGGGTACTACTATGGCATCACGCCATGAAGAAGGAAATTTCCCGGAAGTCCAAATATCATCAAATATTGATAACAGCGTCTCTAATCAGGATTCTGGTAAGTGCTTCAGGAGTTGATAATGTATGTTATCAGCTCCTGTAGCAGTGTCATGAGCTTGATCAAGAGCAGTGTGGAGTTCATGAATAGAAAACGTTTCATTATAATCTTCCCCGTTATCAAAATTGAAATTAATAGTTTTCTTTTCTTGTTGTTTTTGATACTGCTGGAATTTAGGTAAATAATTAGAGGAGGAAGAGTGTTTAGCGAGGGTTTCGCCCAGTCTATTTGCAATATCTGATTTATCAGTAAGTAACTGATCTCCATGTTTAAGATGATGGGCAGTAGATTTAGTACCTTTACCTTTGATTTTCTGGACCATGTTCCATACCTTGGACATGGGTGTCCGAGAATTTATTTCAGATACATAATTTTGTCAAGATTGGCGTTTGTTCTGTTTAAACGTACGCCGCGCTTTAGCATTTAAAATTTTTAATTTATTTAGATTACGTACCATAGGATGGCGACGGAAATAATGTTCTGCTTTTTTCCTTGCCTTCCTAGCTTGTTTGCAGTCATCGTTGAACCATGGTTTTCGAATATGTGGAACTGCAGAGGACTTTGGTATACACTCATCAGCTATGGAGTTCAATTCATCAGAAAAATATTTAATAGCATCGGGAACGTCAATAAAACGTTCGGATTTAAGTTTTTCAGAACACAGTGTTTCATATAAAGCTCAGTTAGCCATTTTAAAATTCCGCCTTGATGATGGAGGCACATCAGATGGAGTAACAGCTTTTAACATAGTAGGAAAATGGTCACTTCCACAGAGGTCATCTTGGACTGACCATTCGAATTCATTAAGTAGTTATGAATTTGTCAGTGACAAGTCGTAAACAGAATAAGTCCCTGTACCAGGGTGTAAATATGTGTTGGAACCATCATTATAAATACATAAATCATTGTCAGAACAAAAGTCCTCCAACAATTTACCTTTAGTGTTTGTATTTACACTACCCCAGAGTGGGTTGTGCCCATTTAAATCTCCCATTATAATACAGGGCTTCGGGAGTTGATCATATAGAGCTTGAAGATCGGTTTTGGCAAACGCCGAAGACGGCGAAATATAAAGAGAGCATAGCGTAAACGCTACATGTAAAGTAATTCTTACTGCAACTGCCTGCATATTAGTAACAAGCGAAACAGGGCTTTGAATAACATTTTGTCTGACAAGAATGGATGATCCGCCAGTGGCTCTATCACCCGGAGGTGAAAAACAATGATATGCATTAAAATGACGAAGGTCAAATATATCTGTTTTTTTAAATATGTCTCTTGGAGACATATCACTGAAGGTGTAAAATCTTGGACTAATAGCTGTAATTCATGTAAATTTGTCCTCAATCCTCTGCAGTTCCACTGTACAATATTATTGGAATAAACTATCTTTTGGGGGGATTTATGGGGGATCTACCCCGCACTCTTTTGGAGGGCGACAAGCTATGTGCCCTAGAATGGACGTTTTCAGAAACGTCCATGTCTTCAAGAGACCCGTATTTATTGAACAATTGAACTTTATTTTGTGACCCCTTGGGAGCTCTGCCACTTTGTTGTTTTGAAGCATCAGGCTTTGGCTTCGGTTTACTTTTCACCGTTTGTCGACTATCAGCTGTTGATTGAGACTTTGAATGTAACTGAGATGCTGATGATTTGTGATCAGAAGACGACTTTGAGGTACTAGGAAGTGATTCCTCAGTCTGTGATGATATAGCAGTGCCCAAAGGCTGTGGAGAATCACAATTGACCCAGGTCAAGGTAGTTTGGCAGCCTGTGGTTGATGTTGTTTTAGAGCTAGAACCCGATGAAGTTTTTGCTATTGTAGCATAACTTTCTGGAAGATCAGATCTTTTTACTAGTTTTTTGGCCTCAGAGAAAGATAAATTTTGTGTAAATTTGATTTTATTTATCTCCATTTGTTCTTTCCAAATTGGACACTGTTTAGAAAATGAAGAATGGTCACCTGAGCAGTTGGTGCATTTTTTAAAGTCACTGTCACAATCTTCTGTTGTGTGTGTCTTCTCACCACAGTGAGCACACACAACAGACAATGTGCAAGTACTAACACCATGACCAAACTTCTGGCATTTAAAACACCTTAATGGATTGGGTATATAGGTGTCTACATTGATGTGACAATAGCCTGGCTTTACAGATCTGGGAGCTGTTGGAGAGGAAAATGAAAAGAGGTAGGTATTAGTCTGAATGGTCTCCTGGTTTTTACGTGTTGTAAAACGCTTAACGTACGCGATCCCTTGATCTTTCATTTCTGAAACAATATCAAATTCAGACATGTCGGCAAATAATCCATCTCTATCCCTGATGATTCCTTTGCTTGTGTTAAGTGTCCTATGTGGAGATACTGATACTGGAATGCCGACGAATGTGGTGGTAGACATCAGGTTAGTAGTTTGTTGTCTTCTGTTGCATTCAACGAGCAACGCACCTGAACGCAAACGTCTGATATTTTTTACGTCACCAGCAATTCCTTGTATGCCTTTCTGTATCGCAAAAGGGTTCAACTTCAGTCTGCTGTTATCTAGAGTCTCAATCACGACAAAACGTGGCCAGTAATCAATGGAAGTGGACAGTCTTTGGTCGTTATCATCTGGATCATTGTCAAGTGGACGTTTTTTCTTTGCAATGGGGATTTGAGAAGCCATGGTTATGGTTGAATAGTTCATCATCCGAGCTCCCCACCCACCACGGAGCATCACAAGGACAATGCTAAAAACAAGCGGGTCTCCGGCTTGCAGCACCAAGGATACTCGGATGATATACTCCAGCAGAAAAATTAAAAGATTAATGATTCCACCAAATTGGCCCATGAGCCACCGCCTTCTGGGATACGACTCTAGGCAATAATAAACAGTAACGTTTTCAAATTCTGTTTCGAAATTCGCCAAGGCTAGAAAAAAATGTATGTATGTATGTATGTGTGTGTGTGTGTGTGTGTGTGTGTGTGTGTGTGTGTGTGTGTGTGTGTGTGTGTGTGTGTGTGTGTGTGTGTGTGTGTGTGTGTGTGTGTGTGTGTGTGTGTGTGTGTGTGTGTGTGTGTGTGTGTGTGTGTGTGTGTGTGTGTGTGTGTGTGTGTGTGTGTGTGTGTGTGTGTGTGTGTGTGTGTGTGTGTGTGTATGTATGTATGTATGTATGTATGTATGTATGCATGTATGTATCCTTTCCCTATGAAGAATGAAGACACTTACCTCTGTAAAAACATCTTCTAATCCCATGTGTTCATTTGCCAAACGCTGTAGGTGACAAGCCAGGAAAGCCACATTTTCAAAACGGCTATTGCCGGGACGGCCACATTTCGGGTAGCCGGTAAAGGAACATTTCCAATACGTTATTTAGTTAATGGATTGCCATAACCTGTAAAATAGCGTCCTCTCTTTAATTGACACTTAATCAATTTTGTTTGTCTGTAACACATATAAGTGGCTTCTTGCACAGCACAAAATGACTATATTGCCCAAATTTATTAATAACATACACGTCTGTTTATAATGTTCAAATATTGGGTTACTGGCCAGAGCCATATGTGTATGGTAGAGAGCATGTGTGTGCCGGTGTGTGAGGGAGAGGGTGTGGGATGCTGTAGGTCTAAGGTGGGTTGGTGGAGATGTGTCGGTGTTAGGATACTGATAAACCTTTCTGATCGGTAGTTTATATCGGTTATACTTTCTGTAATGGAAATTGCAATTACAGTTTAAATGACTGACCTTAGCCACACTTCTTGTATGTGAGGAGATACTGCTTATGTGCTCATCATTATGTGTTATGGTTCTATATAATAAATATAACGATTAGTGTATAATGTTGTGCAAATTATAGAAATAAACATGTTGTAATCTGAAATACATTCTGAGGAAACATGCCTTGCTTTGCTAAATACGGTAACGGGTTTGAATCACTGAATATGTTTTGACAGCATAACCGTGAGAGCCACATTCGATGTTCACTCAACCGTAACTATTGCCGGGGAAGACACCTCAACTGAAGGTATCTGTTCCGGAAATGTGGCCTTCTCGACCTGTAACCACGCTGTATAAGCCAATCATAATGAGTAGCAATTGCAATCAAAACACTACAAATACTTCTTCTGATTGCCACAAAATCTAGCTTCGCTCGTAAGAAAAGATAATATTTCCTCAGTACTACTCGGACTTGAAATTGCCTGTCTTTTAAAAACTCTGATATAAAAAGAGGCAAACGGCCTCTCAATCCAAAGTCATGTAAATCCTTCAAAATACCATGCTTCCAGGTGTTATCATAAGCTTTCTGAAGATCAAAGGAAAATTGATACAGCTTGTTGTTTATTTAGTATTGCATTTTTAACGAAGGATTTTAAGCGAACCAAATGATCAATGGTACTGCGATTTTTCCTGAAACCACATTGAATATTTGTAATAAGATTATTGGTTTCAAGATACCAAACTAATCTATTATTCACCATACGTTCCATGGTTCAGCTACTGAGAGATATCGCTCTGTAATTCGACGGATCTGTATGATCCCTGCCAGGTTTTGGTATTGGGACTACAATGGCATTATGCAACGAAGAAGGAAATGTTCCAGACGTCCATATTGTGTCGAATATATCTAAAAGTGTGACCAGACATGTTTCAGGCAAATGTTTCAGTAGCTGATAATGAATACTGTCATCACCTGCTGCAGTGTCATCAGCTTGGTCAAGAGATGTATATAACTCATGTAATGAGAAAACTTCATCATAATCTTCACCATTATTTGATTCAAAATTATTTTCTTTTTCTGTTGTTTCTGATATTTCTGAGGACATAATTTGCCGATGAAGAATTTTTTGCAAGTGTTTCTTTAATTTTATTTGCAATATGAGACTTGTCAGTAATTAAATTATCACCATCTTTGAGATGGTGAACTGAAGATTTTGAACCTTTACCTTTAATTCTTTGTACCATGTTCCATACCGTGGACATTGGCGTGCGCGAATTAATCCTGGAAACGTTTTCCTCCAAGACTGCCGTTTGTTTTGTTTGAAGGTACGACGGGCTTTCGCATTGAGGATTTTAATTTTTTTTCAAATTGTGGACAGTTGGATGATGGCGGAAATAATTTTCTGCCTTTTTCCTCGCATTTGTGGTTTGCCTACAATCGGACTTGAACCATGGCCTCCGTACACGTGGAGCAGTAGAGGACCTTGGTATACACTCATCAGCTATTTCATTTAAAGTGTCAGAAAATATCCGAATAGAATCAGTTACATCACGGAAACACTGTTGCCGTAGTTTAGATATGCATAACGTTTTAAATAACGACCAGTCTGCCTTGGAAAAATTCCATCTTGTATAAGATGGAGAATCAGATGGATTAATTGCTGATAAGATTATGGAATCCGAAAAGGGACATTGTCGCGTTGTCGCATTGTCGCGTTGTCGCCCTCTCAAAAACAAGCAAAATGAGGCAAAAATTAACCAAAGCGCGACAATGCGACAACGCAACATTTCGCCTGTTTGTCGCATTGTCGCGATGTCGCGCGTCGCGTTTCGAATAACATTTTCTCTGTTCCTCCAAAGTGCGACACGCGACATAGCGACACTTTTTAAGGTTAAAATATGTCGCGTTGTCGCATTGTCGCCCTATCTAAGGTAGGTAAGAATTCACTAAAACGCGACACGCGACAATGCGACAACGCGACATTTCCTCAAAATGTCGCGATGTCGCACTGTCGCGTGTCGCGCTTTATTAAAATATTGACCATAGTATGCATTTAACAAACTGACTGAAACGCGACACGCGACAATGCGACAAAATGTATGTCGCATTGTCGCGTTGTCGCCCTTTTTGTTACCGGTGCTCATGTGTAGAAAGTCAATTAATCTACGCATGCGCAGAAAATGTTATACTCTATTCCAGACTTCACTGGTCTTTCGTTACCTCCAATGGTATTTAAAATGAAGTAGTGCTCAAAATGGCAATGGGCCTTCTCTTCTTGAACTTAATGCAAATCTTTCTTTACTGTTTTACATATTGCAAATGGATTTAGCCAGTCAAGTGTGTTCTAGCAGCAAAACGAATTAGTAGCGCAACTATTCATTGTAATCACGGCGCACTGTATCCCTGTCAATCAAGGCGGGGCAATTTGCTGAGCAGTGTCTTTTAGTCACACCAGATAGTTATTATCATACGTTCGAATACCAGCACCATACACATTAATCACTTTGGAGATTTCGATGACACGTTGTGATTACAGGTTGTGAAAAACTAAAATATTGTTAAAATTCAAGCCACATCGGCCAATTCATCAGGTGATGTCCTCGAATGGGTCACTGTGTTCCATAATGTGGCTCCTGGCAGTTTCGTGGTACAGTCCTGTCTGACGCTGATGAATTTTTTCGAGATCTGCCTCTTTTCAGCCAGCAATGGATGGATACCAAGTAGAATTAGATATCACTTAACCATCCGTCACCTCAATGACAGTTTAGGTCGACTTTGAACGTGATAATGGGAAAACGCCATACAAATGGACTGCTAGCAGTAGGATATTAGAAACAATGACATCACTTGGTAGAGTTGCGTACACTTGTAGTGCCAGAAACCATCTTTCCCTCCGTCACCCCTCTCACTCTTCTCGCCGCTCCACTCCACTCACTCATCAACATGTCGCATTGTAGCGTGTCGCGTTTTAGTCATTAAGCTACAATACGTACATTGGTCAAAATTTTAACAAAGCGCGACATTTCGTGAAAATGTCGCGTTGTCGCGTGTTATTAGTTACGGCGGAATCCAAAAACTATCACAAGCATGATTATTTTATATGCTTTTTAAGAGCTGAGATACCCGTGATTCGAACTCAGAACAATGATAAATGAACATCCAATTTGCCGTGTAGTGTGTGGGTTAAGGGTGCGTGGTTAATGGCGTATTCAAACTGTCCATTTTGCTGAAGAATATTATGATTCAGTAGGTGCATGCATGAAACGATACAAGTACATAAGTATCACTTGATCAAGTATCCATATGAGAAAGGTATGAGATATATTGTGAATTATCTCATGTGCAGGGTTAATAAGACAGGATTCAAATAGAACTAAAAACAGACATGACAACACATTATTGTATTGAAATACCTTGCTAATTTGCGAAGCTTCCCAAACCTGAGAGAGTGCAGCGGTGGAGGAGTGAGGAGTGGTGTGGAGCGAAGCGGAGAGGAGTGGGCTAGGGTGGAGTGGAGTAGAACGGAGCGCCGGGGGAGTGAAGGAGGAGGAGGGGAGAGCGAGAGGTGTGGTGTGGAATGCAGTGGAGCGTCGCAGAGTAGGAGGGAGGGAGGGAGAGTTGGTTTCTGGCACTTCAATGGTACGCAACACTACCAAGCTATTTCATCGTTTCTAATAAACCATCCCTCCAAAAGAAACGCATAGGCGATTTGCATTTTCACAACTCTTCTGTTGAAAGGCGTCTGAATGTTAGTCCGAGCAAGATATAATGACTTGCAGCTCGTTGCAGCCAAACGGTTATAAGAAATCACCGCCCCCTTTCAGGCAGACCTAGAGTTACCACTGCAGCTCAGATAGGTACATGCGGGTACTACAGTTGCGTGATGGTACTCCCACGGGTGAGAGCACAACAGCCAGGGCACCTGGGCTTCAGAGGATGTCAGGTCAAACTGTACGGAACAGGATGAAACTGATTCGTTTGAGAACCAGAAAACCCGACGTCAGGGTCGTGCTACGTCGTCATCAACGTCTTGGCTTATTTTTTATTTGTTTTATAGACATTACCTTCTTCTAAAGCACATGCACTCATTACTGATGTAAAATTCACGCACTAAAATCTATTTATGGACGAGTTATACACGTTTGAAACTTTTCTCAACAGATTTCTCTTCTACGCGTTTATTTCTTGAGATAGTATATCACAATGATAACAGTCCATTTGTATGGCGTTTTCCCATTATCACGTTCAAAGCCGACCTAAACTGTCTTTGAGGTGTCGGGTGGTTAAGTAATATCTCATTCTACTTGGTATCCATCCATTGCTGGCTGAACAGAGGCAGATCTCGAACAAATTCATCAGCGTCAGACAGGACTGTACCATGAAACTGTGTCAGGAGCCACATTATGGAACACAGTGACCCATTCGAGGACACGACCTGATGTTTCTGCCGATGTGGCTTGAATTTTAACAATATATCAGCGAAATGTTCAAAGTGATTAATGTGTATGGTGCTGGGATTCGAACTTATGATAATAGCTATCTGGTGTGACAAAAAAACATTAATCTGCACAGCAAATTGCCCCGCCTTGAATGACAAGGAAACATGTGCCGTGATTACAATGAAAAGTCGCGCAAATATTTGTCTTGTCTTGCTGCTAAAACACACTTCATTCACTAAAATTTAATACATTTATATATAAAATAATTTTCAAACCAACAATGAAAATTTGTATTAAGTTCAAGAAAAGCAGTCCAACTGCCATTTCAAGCACTACTTCATTTTAAAAACCATTGGAAGTAGCAAAAGGACCATTGAAGTGTGAAATAGAGTTTAACTTTTCCTGCGCATGCGTACTATAATTTACTCTCTACGCATGCGCATCGGTAATCGGAAAGGGCGACAACGCGACAACGCGACAACGCGACATTTCAATATGTCGATTGTCGCGTGTCGCGTTTTAGTAAATGTTTAGGCTTTTTTTACACATCATAGATAGGGGGACAATGCGGCAACGCGACATATTTTAACCTTAAAAAGTGTCGCTATGTCGCCTGTCGCACATTGGAGGAACAGGGGAAATGTTATTCGAAACGCGACATCGCGACAATGCGACAAACAGGCGAAATGCCGCGTTGTCGTATTGTCGCGCTTTGGTTAATTTTTGCCTCATTTTGCTTGTTTGTGAGAGGGCGACAAACGACAACGCGACAATGTCCCTTTTCGGATTCCATATAAGATAGTTGGAAAGTGGTCACTTCCACAGAGGTCATTGTGGACTGACCACTCAAATTCATTTAGTAGATAAGAGTCTGGAAGAGACAGATCCGGAGACGAGTAGGTGCCAGTTGCTTGAATCATCATTGTATATACACAAGTCATTATTGGCTCTAAAATCTTCCAGTATTTTACCTTTAGAGTTTGTATTTGTACCACCCCAAATCGGGTTATGGCCACTGAGGTCATCCATTATAATACAAGGTTTAGGAAGCTGGTCATAGAGAGCTTGAAGATCAGACTGCTGGAGTGCTGGAGAAGGTGAAATATATAAAGAGCATATAGCGTAAAGGTAACGTTAAGAGTTGGAGCAACAGCTTGGAGACTAGTTGTGAGTGTTACAGGACTATGAATAACATGATGCTTAACAAGAATTGAAGACCCTCCAGTGGCCCTATCACCTGGAGGTGAAAAACAATTATATACAATGAACTGACGTACATCAAAAGTGTCTGTCTGCTTCAGATAGGTTTCCTGGAGACAGAAAGCCGATGGTGCAAAACCCTGGACAAGTAACTGTATCTCGTTGAAATTGGTCGCCTCTACAGTTCCACTGTACAACATTTTTGGAATGGATTTGGGCGGGTTGATTGTGGATCTACTCCGCAGTTCTTTTTAGGGCGACAAGCTGTGCGCTCTTGATTGGACGTTTTCGGACACGTCCATGTCCTCAAGTGATCCGTATTTGTTAATTGCTTAATTCTGTTTTCAGACCCTTTTAGGGCTCTGCCACAAAAAAATCAGGCATATGTTTAGTTTTTTCCTTTAGGACTGTGTTGGACATTTGACAAAGACTGAGACCATGTAGGTGACTGTGATGAACGAATCATGATCCGAAGCTGGCCCTGATTGCGACATGCGAGGAAGTAGGTCAGCGGTCTGAGTGGAAATAGCGGGTGAAAAAACCTCTGGGGAATCGGTGTGCACCCAAGTCAAGTTTGTTTGAGCAGCTGAAGAAGATTTAGAAGCCTTAGAGGATGGTTCAGATGATGTTTTTGTTTTAGAAGCATATGTTTCTTGTTGGTCGCATCTTTGAACAAGTTGTTTCGCTTCGGCAAAGCTGATATTTTGAGTAAATTTTATGTTGTTTGTTTCCATCTGGTACTTCCAAATCGGACACTCTTTTGAGAAACACGTATGATCTCCTGAACAATTGGTGCATTTCTTGTACTTACTGTCGCAATCTTCTGTTGTGTGGGTCTTCTCACCGCAGTGAGCACACACAACAGACTGTGTGCAGGAATTTACACCGTGACCATACTTTTGACACTTGAAACATCTGAGTGGATTAGGAATAAAAGTTTCCACTTTGATGTGACAGTAGCCGGCCTTTTTTTTGATTTTGGAGCCGTTGGAGTGGCAAATGAAAATAAATAGGTGTTGGTTTGTTGGATCTGGTTGTTTCTTCGGGTAGTGAAACGTTTGACAAATTACACACCTTGGTCCTTCATCTCTGCCGCAATGTCAATATTTCCAGCATACCAGCAAATAGTCTATCACGGTCTCTCACAATACCCTTACTAGTGTTAAGAGTACGGTGAGGACAGACTGACACTGGAATGCAGACAAATGATTTTGTTGAAAGGAGATTGGTTGCCTCTTGCCTCCTACTGCACTCAACAAGCAAAGAACCTGTTCGTAAACGTTTAACGTTTCTAACATCACCTGCGATGCCCTGTATGCCTTTTGATACCGCAAAAGGGTTGTGCTTTAACGGAGTGTTGTCAGTGGTATCAATTACGATAAACCGTGGCCAGTAGTCAATGCATGTGGACAGTCCTTGGTCTTCAACATCAGGAAAAGTAGTATCAAGAGGACGTGTTGTTTTATTGACGGGAGTTTCGTAAGAGGTGGTAAGTTTACGTATATTGTTTCATCATCTGAACACCTCACCCGCCACGGAGTATCACAAGGACAATGCTAAAAGCAGGCGGGTTTCCTTCCTTCAGCACCAAGGATAGCCGGATGATACTCTAAAGCAGAATAATACAAAAGTAATTATTCCACTTGATTGGCCCATGAGCCACTGCCTTCTGGACATAGGACTCTAGGCAAGTTACGAAATTGGAATTGTACAATCGAAATACAAATGAATCATCATGAACCCAAGACAAAAATTTAAATATTTTCTCAAATTTGTGAAACAACATTTACATGCACAGGGTTTAGGATGACCAGCCGATTGGTTGAACCGAACCCATTCAACCACCCGTCTAGGTGAAGTCAGGGCCGAAGTGGTGTGTTGAGCAATAGGAACAACAGTCCTGCTCCCATGCCCTCAACCACCAGGACCCTCTCCTCCACCGACACAGCGCCGCAGCCCACAGCAAATGGGTTGGTGGACCAAATATCCCCCCGGGTCCACAATGGAGGTGAACGGCTCTTGGCGTTAGCCAGCACCCACCACTGGGAGGTGGGCGTTCACGGGTGCCTTAATTCTATGTCTAGAGGCAGAACAAGAGAAGATTGGATTGAAACTCAGTTATAGGTAGGGTTACATTCATTAGAGTATAATTTAGTAGTGTACTGTCAAGCTAATGTTATACGTCTCTGCTCTAGAGATGGTTCATCAGCCTCAACGTAAAGACTTTCAAGTTCTAGTTCTAAAAGACCAAAGACAAAGTCTTAAACCTTGGTGATGTACAGAATCAAGAAGTTTAAGGTTGCTTTTGCAGGCTCCAAAATGGATGGAGCCATAATCGAGTATAGAGCATACGAGTGATCGATATAGATTGAGTGAGTGAGTGAGTTTAGTTTTACGTCGCACTTAGCAATATTCCAGCTATATGGCGACGGTCTGTAAATAATCGAGTCTGAACCAGACAATCCAGTGATCAACAACATGAGCATCGATCTGCGCAATGGGGAACCGATGACATGTGTCAACCAAGTCAGCTAGTCTGACCACCCGATCCCGTTAGTCGCCTCTTACGACAAGCCTAGTCACCTTTTATGGCAAGCATGGGTTGCTGAAGGCCTATTCTACCCCGGGACCTTCACGGGTCTCGATATAGATTGAAAAGGGTAGCTTGATCACCTGCCCATTTAGAATTTGAAACCACCTTCAAGAAGTCAAGGACTTTCAGGCATTTAGTTTTGAGGGATTTAATATGTGGTAAAAACGTTAAGTGTGAATCAAAGATTAGACCCAAGAACTTGGCTTCCCTCACAACTTTAATTTGCGTGCCATCTAGAGACATTTGAGGGTCTTAATGTGGTTTATATTTACGACAAAAATGTATGCAATTAGTTTTTGATTTAGAGATTTTATAGCCGTTTTCAAGACACCATTTATTCATCTTGTTTAAACACAAGTGCAGTTGCCGTTCAATGGTATGCATATTTCTACCACAACAAGAAATATTAAAATCATCCAGAAATAATGATCCATCAATTGAATCGTTTAAAACTTTTGATAAACTGTTTATCTTTATACTAAAAAGTGTGACAAACAAAATATATATACTGCCTTGTGGAACGTCCTGGCTGTAATGATCAGACAAGGTAGAACCCACGTGGACTTGAAATTGTTATTTACAAAGTTGAATTCAGGCAAACGACCTGGTCATTTAAATCTCTTGAAATGCCATATTTCCAGGTTGTGTCATATGCTTTCTCAAGATTAAAAAAGATAGACACAGCGTGTTGTTTATTAATCAGTGCGTTTGTCACAACTGATTCCAAACGCGCTAAGTGATCGACTGTACTTCTGTTTTTACGGAAACCACATTGTATCTCTCTGATAAGGTGATTAGTTTTCAAGTACCAAACACGTCGATTATTTATCATGCGTTCCATGGTCTTGCAAACACAGCTAGGTAGTGAAATAGGTCGATAATTGGACGCATCGGTATGATCAGGTCCAAGTGATGTCCAAATATCATCAACAATATTTAGAAGAGTTTCTAGGCAGGATTCTGGTAAATGCTTCAAGAATTGATAATGTATGTTATCGGCCCCTGTAGCAGTATTATGAGCTTGATCAAGAGCAGTATGGAGCTCATGAATAGAAAATGTTTCATTATAATCTTCCCCTTTATCTGAATTGAAATTAATATTTTTCTTTTCTTGTTTTTGATACTGCTGGAAGTTAGGTACATAATTAGAAGAGGAATAGTGCTGAGCGAGGGTTTCACCCAGTTTACTTGCAATATCTGATTAAGTTGTAAGTAATTGATCTCCATGTTTCAGATGATGGACACTAGATTTAGTACTTTTACTTTTTATTTTCTGGACCATGTTCCATGCCTTGGACATTGATGTCCGAGAATTTATTTTGGATACATAATTTTGCCAAGACTGGCGTTTGCTCTGTTTAAAAGTACGCCGCACTTTAGCATTTAAAATTTTAAATGTATTTAAATTATGCACCATAGGATGGGAACGGAAATAATGTTCTGCTTTTTTCCTTACCTTCCTAGCTTCGAATATGTGGAACTGAAGAGGAATATGGTGTACACTCATCAGCTATGGAATTCAGTTCATCGGATAAGCATTTATTAGCATCAGGAACGTCCATAAAACGTTCAGCTTTAATTTTTTCAGCACACAGTGTTTCGTATAAAGCCCAGTTAGCCTTTTTAAAATTCCGCCTTGATGATGGAGGAACATGAGATGAAGTTACAGATTTTAGTATAGTAGGAAAATGGTCACTTCCACAGAGGTCATCGTGGACTGACCATTCGAATTCATTTAGTAGTTATGAATTTGTCAATGACAAGTCGTAAACAGAATGAGTCCCTGTACCAGGATGTAAATATGTGTTGGAACCATCATCATAAATACATAAATCGTTGTCAGAACAAAAGTCCTCCAACAATTTACCTTTAGGGTTTGTATTTACACTGCCCCAGAGTGGGTTGTGACCATTTAAATCTCCCATTATAATACAGGGCTTCGGGAGTTGGTCATATAGAGCTTGAAGATCGGTTTTGTGAAAAGTCGAAGACGGATAGATATAGAGACAGTATAGTGTGAACGCTACGTGTAAAGTAATTCTCACTGCAACAGCCTGCATATTAGTAATAAGTGAAACAGGGCTATGGATAACATTTTGTCTGACAAGAATGGATGATCCGCCAGTGGCCCTATCACCCGGAGGTGAAAAGCAGTGATACGCATTAAAATGGCGAAGGTCAAATGTATCTGTTTGTTTTAAATATGTCTCTTGGAGGCATATCGCTGAAGGTGCAAAATCTTGGACTAATAGCTGTAATTCATGTCCTCAATCCTCTACAGTTCCACTGTACAATATTATTGGAATAAACTTTCTTTTGGGGGGATTTATTGGGGATCTACCCCGCACTCTTTTGGAGGACGAGAAGCTATGTGCCCTAGAATGGACGTTTTAAGATACGTCCATGTCTTCAAGAGACCCATACTTGATGTACAACTGACTTCTATTTTGTGACCCTTTTCGGACTCTGCCACTTTGTTGTTTTGAAGCATCAGGCTTGGGGTTAGGTTTACTTTTCACCGTTTTTTGACTATCAGCTGTCGATTGAGACTTTGGGTTTGAATGAGATGATGATGATTTGTGATCAGAAGAAGACTTTGGTGTACTGTTTTGAAGTGATTAGTCAGTCTGAGATGATATAGCACGGTACAAACGCTGTCGAGAGTCACAACTGACCCAAGTCAAGGTAGTTTGGCAGCTGGCGGATGATTTTTTAATTTTAGAGCTGTACACAAGTGATGTTTTTGCTTTTGTAGGATAACTTTCTGGAAGGTCAGATCTCTTTGGTTTGACTCCTTGAAAAGCGCTTGACGTAGAGAGCACACACAAAAGACAATGTGCAAGTATTTACACCGTGTCCATATTTCTGGCATTTAAAACACCTGAGCGGGTTGGGAATGTAGGTATCAACTGGAATGTTACAGTAGCCTGCCTTCACTGATTTGGGTGCATTTGGAGATGAAAAAGTAAACAGGTACGTATTTGTTTTCATGCTTTCGTTGTTTCTCCGTGTTGAAAAGCGCTTAACATAGAGCACACATTGATCCTTCATTTCTGATACTATATCAAGGTCCGACATATCATCAAACAATCGATCTCGATCTCCAATGATATCTTTACTCGTGTTCAAGGTTTTGTGAGCAGATACCGTGACGGGAATTAATGTTCATCAGGTTGGTTGATTGTTGCCTTTTTCCTCATTCGACTAGCAGCGCACCCGAACGTAAGCGTCCAATGTTTTTAACATCCCCAGCAATACCTTGAATACCACTGGATACAGCAAAGGGGTTCAGCTTTAACGGTGTCTTGTCAGGAGTCTCAATCGCAATGAAACGCGGCCAACACTCAATCGTTGCAGACGATCTCTGGTCAGTATCAACAGGGTCAATATCAAGTGGACGTTTTGGATTTTTTTGTTGGGATTTCATAAGCCATGGTTAGTGTAATTCCACTCACTTTGTCATCGTAATGCAAGTGCCTAGATCAATTCTCGTGACAATATGAATTTACCAGATTTTCTAAACGGAGTATTTTTGTCATTTTAATTTCCGCTTAATTTAGCTAAATGGCCAGCTGTTGAAGACTTAATATGAATCCGTAAGTGCTGTAAGTCCCCATGGTCCCTAGTATTATTATCAGATTTAAGTCGCTGGTGATTTACAGGTTCCATATCGTATTGGAGTCTGTTTGTCTCTATCTTTTCGTGATAGCATATTAGTTTTAAGTTAAGAGCCGTGATACGCTAGTAGTTTTTAAGTCCTTCTATCTTCTAAATTCATTGATGTTAATATTAATAAATAAAATGTTCTCGTCAAGATATTGCTGAGATACTAACGAGGTGGTTTTAAATTTTAGCTCCAATAATCACTATTCTCATGTCGCTGAGTTTTAAATTGGGAAGGGGATCAAACTACCCTCCTACAGCTATGTAGATCATTAATTCAATCTAAACTTGACTATAGTGACGCACGTGAAAGTACCTTAAAACTATTAGATTCTGTCCACCACTTTATCTGTGGTCCTTTATAACTTCATATGTTGATAGTCTCAACATTGAGTCTGATGAGCCATCTCTTACACGACGCCGTAGAAAATATTCTAGCGAATCTAACCATGCATACAACTGACCTCCAATCCCCTCTATTTTTACTGACCCGTGACGGTCCCCGTTTGTAAGAGGCGACTAACGGGATCAGGTGGTCAGGTTCGCTGACTTGGTTGACACATGTCATCGGTTCCCAATTGCACAGATCGATGTTCATGTTGTCGATCACTGGATTGTCTGGTCCAGACTCGATTATTTACAGACCGCCGCCATATAGCTGGAATATTGTAAAACTCAACTCACTCACTCACTCTATTTTTACTGCAGGAAATCGTCTCTTGTTCCGCTTATAGGGCTAAGAATTCAACCAAGTATTTCTGATGCTGGGATTGTGCTGAAATATAGCTGCTTCTCACTTTCTTTCCTCTCCTCCTAAGCAATTGTTTAGGCCAAAAGTCGACCTAGCATTAGCCACATTTTAACTGTCCGAAACCAACGCATTACAACGTAAAGAAGAATTTAATCATTTCAAAAGTAAACACATACAATTCCTTATTTACACATGATCCAAGGAAGGCATCGGGGTAGCACGAGCCACTTTCGTTATATACAGAACAAAAACTTCAAGATTACCGGATAACAGATCTGTCCTAAACATTTCTTGCAAACTTCCACCTTTAATTCAAATGATTGAATTATATAGCGACATTGCTACTGGTTAGTACGACGCCATCCTCTGTTTGTTATCAAGTCAGTGTCCGAGTTTGCTGGTGAGGAAACACTTAACAAACCTGTGACACCACTTCTTATTCCATATTGTGATTGTACGATCTTATCAGAACTTTATATTCATTATCAGAGGCAAAAGCAGTGGGACACCCAAGTAAGCATCAGTAAATTGTAAGCAATTAAGCAAACTGTTACACGAAGATATTTCTTGTCAAATCAACGAAGGATCTTTTTTTTAATTATCAGTTTATGATAATCAGCCATAATTGATTGACAAATTCTGATCGATATGTTTTGTAAATAGATGTAGTTTTATGAATTTATGGTGAAAGTTCAACTTGGGACTAATGTCTAATGCCTACTTCGCGCAGTCGATTTCTGACAGTTTACCCAGAAATTCAGGGATGCGTTGTGCCGTCTCCACGGCTGTGGCAAGATGATGTGCAGCCATGGGTTTGGATGGACACTCTTGGACAGTCGATCCTTGGGCGATCTTGGGAGGATTTGGTCTGCAAGAAAGGATGTAGGACACCCCAAGCAACTTAATACACTATGTTCCGTCTGTTTTACAAAGAGAATAACACTATTAGCATGCTGAATGTACCAAAAAGTAGTAAAACGTAGAATATGTCTGCACTGTGATGTCATAGCTGATAGGTCTGTGGATGCTGGGATTTCCACATGCGACAGCTGTGGGATTCGAACAGTTATTTGTTGCTTTCAAGATATTTAGCCGTCATCATGTTACATGTGTGATATTAACAGCACGAAATCCTTCACATCTGGCAGAAAGCAACAACTAAGACAATACTAAAGTGTGATCAATATCGGTTACATGTTCCCCGCTGACTGTATCGGCAACACATTATCCTGCGCTACGTGCACAAAGAAAAATTAAAAAAATAACTGATGGGGAGTAACGGAAAACGGAAAACACGAAAACTCCCCAAAACCCCCACCTCAATCCCTTCTCACCCCAAATCCGAAATCACCGAAACGATATAACATGATTTCTGGTTACCTTCTTGTCATCAAATGTGAATGTCCGTCACATTCTGCTGCTATTGGTAAGAGCTAACATATCACGATGCATGATATGCACCCATAAGCTTCAATTATTTCATTAGACATTCCCGTGAAATTAAATACGTAACTTTGCTATCATGGCTGCTGTTTTCCCATCCTTGTCTCGGGCGTTAATGTCGGTCATGTTCTGCGAGAGGATGTACTTCACCATCTCTACATGCCCACCTAGAGAGGCCAGATGAAGGATGGTGTGACCGTCGTCATCCACTAAGTTAGTCATACTACCTTGACTCACTAGTAGATCAAACATTTTTCTTTTGCCATGATACGCTGCATTCATCAATGCTGTCTTTCCGTGCATTCCCCTGCTATTAATATCAACACTGCCTTGTAACAGAAGACTCTTCATCACGTCTAATCGTTCCAACATACTGGCAATGTGCAGGACGTTGTTGTTGTTATCATTAACTTGTGACATATTGGCTCCCATACTCATGAGGAACTCACAAATGTCTTTACGTCTCCACAATACAGCGTACATCAAAGGTGTATTACCACCTTTTCCCTGACAGTTAATATCAAGATTGCATAGTGAAAGGAGATACTTCACCATACCGAGGAATCCCCCTTTGCAGGCCCAGTGAAGGATGCTGTCTCCGTCATCATCAACTTGTGACACGTTAGCACCCATACACGCGAGGAACTCACAAACGTCCCTGTATCCCCGAAATGCAGCTTGTACAAGTGGGGTTACCTTTTTATTGTTAATGTTAATGCGATAATGTGGGAGTATACACTCCTCCATACCCACATGTCCACCCTTGCAGGCCCAGTGAAGGATGTTATTACCATCATTATCCACTTGTGACTTGTTAGCCCCTTTCCTAATAAGAAAGCGAAATATTCTGCAATCTCCCAGCTGTGCTGCCACCATGAGTGGTGTTTTCCCGTGATTCCCCTCTCTCCTGTCGACGTCGATCAGACCCTCGGACAGGATGCGTATGACTCGAGTCAAGTTCCCATTCATGCAGGCATCGTGAAGAGGGCTGTTCAGAAATGCTTCCTGCTTGGAACCTATGTGTTGATGAGACTCCCCAGGGACATTTTCTTTGTCATCTGTGGATGTTATGTGATAATGACACAATGACGTCAGTTTGTAGCCGAATTTGAAAACAAGCACCTGTGTATACAGTATTTTGGGGGGCTTAAAAGCAGCAAAATGGTAAGATCCAATGCAAAGTCTTTTACATCTGACGAGTATCCCTCGTATTGCGATCGAACAATGGCACTGGGGGTGTTTTTTGAAAATAGAAGTCTGTGGTTTTCTGATTGTAGATATTTAAAACATTTCAAAAAGCCCATAATTATCACAACAAATTATTTTGGATTACTTTCAGTGAATTGCAGGTATGTTTCCAATTTAACTTTCGAACTCACTGAATAATTTAACTACATAAATTTGCACGGAACTCTGCTTTGTCATAAACCTAGAATTTAATTGGAAATTCAATAGTTATTTGGGTTCCTGAAAACATTCAGGTCTAAACGATAGTGGACGAACTGTAAACAGGGAAATAGGAAATAGTGAGTGAGTTACAGTTTATCACTGGCAATATTTGAGCCATAGCATGACGGGAACAATTAACTATACACGCAGTAATTAAAAGTATATGGTAAAAAACTAGTATGTCATAGTAACAAGAAATTAAACTAGCATATATATCTAAAATACGTTTGCAAATGAGGAAAATATGATATAAAGGAAGGCTGAGGATCGTCAATAACTGAGGTAGATCACCACTCTAGGGACCATGGGGACTTACAGTACTTTGGTTACCTAGCATGATTTATACCATCCCGTCATCCTTTGGCGATTGTAGAGGTATTTAGCGTAATGAAACAATAAATATTCTACGATTAAAATGGTGTGTAGAACTGAACTGACTTTGAATGTTTTTGGACTTACGTGCCCTCTTAGGAGGACAATTCATTTTAACCCCCTTTACAGCCGCTAACTATCGTAGTTGCTGACTGAGTTTGCCGATTAAAATATATCATTTAGATATTCACAAAACACATCGTTCAAAATGTATCAATCACTCTACTCTATTTCTTTAAAATCTCAACGATTAAACGATATTGAACCCTATTAAAAAAATCTAAAAAGATACGTCTATATTGCTATGGAAAATAAAATAGGAAATACTTTTCGTCTGTGATATGCAGCATTTTTTAAAACGCCCTCCACATGTCTACCACAAAGCGTTATCTGAAACCTTTACTGTGGCAATAAATGTTGCATCCCGTTAATCCAACCTGTTACACATTTTATCAGTGCACTTCACATCATATTTGCTTCAGTTCTTAAACGACAACCCTGGACGTGTATCAGAGGATTAATGATCTCTTCATTTAAGTAATCCATTTAGTCCAAATCAAATTAATGGCATTATTCGTTCCATAATTTGTTCTGTGAACATGACGAAAGTCCGCTATTGGATATAACAGTATTTTTTTCTTTGGATCCATTGTACAGTTTGGAACAATAGTATACAGTGCTGAACTACATAAGAAGTGATGAGTCAGTGAGTTAATATTTAACGTCACATCGGCAATATTTCAGCCATATCATGACATTTAACACTGAAATGAAATATATGAATATTATAAAAACTGTCAACAAAGGACAGTGAAAAACTAGACTATCACAATTAGATTTAAAACTAGAGTGGACAGTTAAAACTAACATCACTATTTGGACAATACAATATAAAAAACAGGCTATAGATCGCCAGCAACTGAAGAATGATCACCAGACTACACGTGGCGAGGATTGTAGATGGAGTGCAGCTGTAGTGACAAAAGGTAGCGTTCGTCTCAGGTGTACGATAAGTTTGTTGTTCCGTATACTTAGCGTTGGTCTGAAGATCAGTTTGAACTTCCGGCTCAGAATATTTCTGTGAATGTGCAAAGTGAACGTGCAGCCCCCTGCTTTTAGCTCTGACCACAAATGTACGGTAAAGTAGGTTTCACTGGCCTCAAGTGTAAGGTTAAAACCATGCATCGTTTCTTGTGAGCATTGGCATGACATATGCTATAACACTGACAATCACGTCAGCGAGTTAGGTATATACCGTCCAACCCAGTCTAGAGAGTGCATGAGAGACAAGCGAAATGTACCCGAAATTACCATTCACACAGACAGACTTTCCAGATCGAGTCTTCAAACGTCTTTGCCCAACAGTACACGGCTTGGATGACCTGTAACTAGTCGGTACCTGCAAACAGGAGAAAGAAGTCTCATTTTATGTTTTGTTTTTATGTGAGTCATTCTCAAAATTCTTGCACGTTTATGTCGTCAAAATCAGTTAACTTCAGTTAAAATTAATACTTTTTATGGTAGCTACTTTATCACAGTTTATTCTACACTTTGAGGTAGACAAATTGGGAAAAAAACCACAAACTATTTTCCTATTCAATTTAACATTTTTTAATGAGTCACAGCTCCAGTGTCCCCAGTCTGGTGATCTCCCTTCTGTTGTTGGCGATTTATAGTCGGTGTTCATATTGTATTGGCCCTGACTTCACCTAGACGGGTGATAGAAATTGCCCGATTCTATCAATCGGCTGGTTACACAGAGGTGCTGAATCATTTACTTTCGCCATGGCGTTATCACATGCTGGTTCAACTCATTGTGACAAGAAAACACGTTTTGAGGATCTGGATCCCTCAGCTGGACAACATTCTGACTGTGATTCCTGGCCACGATTTCTAGTCACTAGGGCTACTAATTTCCTTCCTATAAAATTAAATCCGTTTGCCATTTCAAAGGCCATTTCTGGCATTTGCAGTGAAGTAAACAACGTCACCCGCCTCCACAGTGGTTCACTTCTTGTGGAGTGTGCACGGAGACAGCAAATGCACGGATCTTGAGAATGACTCATAACCTCACATATTGTTACCATATTTGTTTCCTCAAATATATTAATAATCTTTGGCGTAGCCTGATGTTTTGTGAATATACATGCAGAATGTAGACTGAGGGATAGATTATTCAACCTGAAACTGGACATGTCTCGTGCGCACTAATTGCCTTTCCTTCCTGCTGGTATTTCTCTTTTCAGATCTCTGGTCAGTGTCAGTGAGTTTCACTGAGACGTTGTACTTGTTTGTGTTCAGTATGTAAAGCATATTAAGTGAGTGAGTGAGTTAATATTTAACGTCACATTGGCAATATCTCACCCATTTCATGAAGAGAACATTTAATATTTAAATGAAATATATTTCTACTATAAACACCAACAAAGGACACTAAAACAACTAGAATATCACAAATGGAATTAAAACTAGTGTGAAACGTTAGAACTAATATCACTATTCGGACAATACATTATAAAAACAGGCCATAGATTGCAAGTATCGTAGATTGACCCTTTGTACGACGCATTTTCCAGTTTCGACGGTTACGATCTCGTGAACGAAGAGTGAGTGAGTTAATACTTAACGTCATATAGGCAATATTTCAGCCATATCGCGACGAGAACAGATTTGAAATTGAAATGGAACATATGTATATTAATAAAACCTGTCGTCAAAGGACAGTAAAACAACTAGAAAATCACAGTTACAATTAAAACGAGTGTGGACCGGTAAAACTGAAAACACCTTCAGGACAAAACAAGATAAAACACGGGCTATGCATCACCAAAGACTGAGGGTAGATCACCATTTGAGGGTCCATGGGGACTTACATTCTTACATTGAGCAACACTGACTTTGAAATTTGTGGGGACTTCCGTACCCTCTCAGGAGGACAATGATTTTACGTTACTTCGACCCCCTTTGAGGTACAGCCACTAACGATAGTAGTTACTAATTTATACTACCATGCTTAAAATACACGTTATCTATGTACAAAACATATTCAAAATTTATGTAGTAATTGCTATAAAACTTCAATTATTAAATGACGATTGACATTATAAGAAAGATCTTTTGAAGGTTACACATTCAATCATGTATCCCTTTCAAGGGATACAAAACGGAGAATCCTCACTTTTTAACAGGTATCCGTGAGCATATCGCGTATGGCCAATGCGACGTCGTCGAAAAATGATCTTCTTCGAGAATTCCTGATACAATCTATATGTGAGATTCATCAACACTTGATAATGATTAGTTTTCGTATTTAAACGGTGACACTTACTTACATCTGAATGATTCTTCGCAAGATTGACGTACCCTCCCTTCGTCCTGGTCTTCCTTGATTCAACTCTTGATAAACGGCAGGTCAAAGTGCCAGTATTGTACTGAATACTTGAACATAGACCATTTTCCGCACATTTCAACAGACACAGCTTGATGCCAGTGTTTCTGATAATGACAGCAGCAACTCCGTCAGTCATGGTAGGTTTACATTGCTTACAGCGGAACGTTGAAAATGCAGCCATAAGAATAAACAATAATTTTGGAAGCAGTTTGAAAACATCACTCCTATACCTCTGCGTCATGTCGGAGTGCCAACAGAGGCTCTACTGGGGTGTGAGCAACTACGACTGTCAAGAAAGTGACAAGACGTACGCTATGGACGCAGATGGTATAAATGTTACCAGTGGATCAACAGCTCGACACCAGTGTCTGGAGACCACCATCTGGTGTACAAACAGGTCGTCTATTGACACCAAGTCTGGAGGTGTCCACCGAATGGGCAGTGACCTATGAACACTAAACGCTGCAAATACAAGAGCCACAAAACACTGGAGACCTGGATGTCCATCACTGGGTGCCACAAAGTAGACAATCTCGCTTAAGTGGCGTCTAAAGCCACAATGCCAATCAATATGTAGAGATGGTCAGTCAATTGATATCCCTAACCTTTGAGGAATTTACCTGATAATTTACCTGATTGATTTGCTGCCAAACGAGGTCGAATTAAGTACATAAATCTTTCACCCTTGTCTGAAATTGACAATACAAAGAGTCTGTGTTTCATTTACGTTTTTGTGTTTGACACAAACTGGTATCGAAGTTTAAACACTGGAATAATTCTTACTTCATTTACTGCCTCTTTGTAAATATTTATAATATACATGTAACACAAGATGGTCTGAATTGCTTAGGATATCTTTATTTTTGTGATCATATTATTTTTTTAATCACAAGTGACAAACATATCAGCGTCAAAACAATTAGGGGCGTTTTGAGACATAAATTATCATTTAATATTTTTTTTAAAGAAATGGAATTATTATATACATTTTGTACAATACGCTCCATAAATATATAGTGGAATTTTATTAAACATGGTAGAACAACTCGTAGTATTTTTGTTATTATTAATTTCAGCTAAACTTGCTTGCAATCGGCGATGACTGAAGGGGTGAAGTAAGGGTCCATACAGGCATCAACGGGTCGTCCCCATGGTCACTAGCTTGGTGATTTTACTTTAGTTCATATATAACCTATTTGTATATTCTAGATATGAATACAGTCAATTCATATTGGTTAGGAGTGAGTGAGTTAATATTTAACGTGACATCGGGAATATCGTGACGAGAACAAACTTGACTTAAAACATGCATGAATAACTGCATGTTATGAAAAACCTGTCGACGAAGGACCGTAAAACAACTAGAAAATCACGGTTATTTAGAACTAGCATGGTAAGTTAAAAGTCATAGCACTATTGGACAGTACAATATAAAACCTGGCTATAGATCGCCAACAACTGAAAGTAGATACCCACTCTAGGAACCATGGGGATGTATAGTTAAGATGTTTTAGATCTAATTACTAGTTTTAAAATGGGAGAAAGGCTTATTCTCCTTTGCTGAGAGGTTTTTATACTTCACCTATAACTGCTATTATTATGTAACTTGATATAGTCAATATGCCTAGAGCTATTAGCATTACTGGCACCCTTGAAGAGGGACCCACCCGTGAAGGTCTGGGGTAGAATAGGCCTTTAGTAACCCATGAGAGGCGACTAACGGAATTGTGTGGTCAGACTCGCTGACTTGGTTGACACAACATCGGTTCTCAGTTGCGCAGACCAATGCTCATGATGTTGTTCACTGGAATTGTTATTCTTTACTTTGGTCGTCCCACAACTTTTCATTAGAAACCGGCACCCGTGGCGAGCCACCTCCTCGTGGTGGGTGCTGGATAACGCCAAGAGCTCGCCGAAGCCCCATTAGTAGACCCGGGGGGGGGGGGGGGGGGGGGGGGGGGTATTTGGTCCACCAACCCGTTTGCCGTCGGTTCCGGTCCTGTGTCGGCGGAGGAAGGGATCCTGGAGGCTGAGGGTAACATGGGCCTGTGACCGTGTTCCTGTTGCTCAATACACCACTTTGGTCCTGACTTCGCCTAGACGGGTGGTTGAATGGGCCCGGTTCAACCAATCGGCTGGTCATGCCAAGCCCTGTGCATGAAGTATATATATATATATATATATATATAGGTATATATATATGTCCTTGCACAAATGTTTATTTGGACTTTCATTTTCGGTCTTGGCGTATTTGTTCATTGAGCTTTTCTGATTTTAAAATGCATTTTTGAAGCTTTGAACTTTTGCCTAGAGTCTTATGCGCAGAAGGCGGTGGCTCATGGGCCAATCTTGTAGATTAATTCTTTCTAATTCCTCTGTTGGAGTATATCATCCGGGTATCCTTGGTGCTGCAAGCTGGAGGCCCGCTTGCTTTAGCATTGTCCTTGTGATACTCCGTGGGGGGTGGGGAGCTCGGATGATGAACCATATTACACTAACCATGCCTTATGAAATCCCAAGAAGAAAACAAAACGTCCACTTGATATTGACCCTGTTGATACTGACCATAGACCGTCTGCATCGATTGAGTATTGGCCACGTTTCCTTGTGATTAAGACTCCTGACGAGAAACCGATAAAACTTACCCCTTTGCTGTATCCAAGGGTATTCAAGGTATTGTAGGGGATGTGAAAAACATTAGACGTTTACGTTCGGGTGCGCTGTTAATTGAATGCGGGGAAAAGCAACAATCTACCAACCTGATGAACATTAAATCTCTTGTGGGCATTCCGGTCACGGTCTCTCCTCACAAAACCTTGAACACGAGTAAAGGTATCGTTAGAGATCGGGATCAATTGTTTCCTGATATGTCGGACCTTGATATAGGATGTGAAATGAAGGATCAAGGTGTGCTCTATGTTAAGCGCTTTTCAACACTGCGAAACAACGAAAGCACCAAAGTGAATACGTACCTGTTTACTTTTTCATCTCATCAGATGATCTTTGTGCTACTGTAGCATAAATTTATGGAAGATCAGATATCTTTACCAGTGTTTTTATTTTTGCCTCAGAAAAATAGATATTTAGAGTAAACTTTATTCTGTTTATCTGCATTTCCTCTTTCCAAATAGGACACTGTTTAGAAAATGGGGAATGTCGCCTGAGCAGTTGGTGCATTTTTAAAAATCACCGTCACAATCTTCTGTTGTGTGTGTTTTCTCACCACAGTCAGCACACACAACAGACAATGTGCAAGTACTTATACCGTGTCCATATTTCTGACATTTAAAACACCTGAGCGGGTTGGGGATGTAGGTATCAAATTGAATGTTACAGTAGCCTGCCTTCACTGATTTGGGTGCATTTGGAGAGGAAAAAGTAAACAGATATGTATTGGTTTTGATGGTTTCATTGTTTTTCCGAGTTGAAAAGCGTTTGACATAGAACGCACCTTGATCCTTCATTCCTGATACTGTATCAAGATCCAACATATCATCAAACAATCGATCCCGATCTCTAACAATACCTTTACTCGTGTTCAAGGTTTTGTGAGGAGAGAGCCCACGAAAGATTCAGTGTTCATCAGTTTGGTTGATTGTTGCCTTTTTCCGCATTCAACTAGCAGCGCACCCGAACGCAAGCGTCCAAATGTTTCAACATCGCCAGCTATACCTTGAATACCTTTGGATACAGCAAAGGGGTTCAGCTTTAACGGTGTCTTGTCAGGAGTCTCAATCACAACGAAACGCGGCCAATACTAAATGGATGCAGATGGTCTGTAGTCAGTATCAACAGGGTCAATATCAAGTGGACGTTTTGTTTTCTTCTTGGGATTTCATAAGGCATGGTTAGTGTAATATGGTTCATCATCCGAGCACCCCACCCCCACGGAGTATCGCAAGGACAATGCTAAAGCAAGCGGGCCTCCAGCTTGCAGCACCAAGGATGCCCGGATGATATACGCCAGCAGAAGAATTCTAAGTAATTAATCCACCAGATTGGTCCATGAGCCATCGCCTTCTGCGCGTAAGACTCTAGGCAAAGAGCAGAACTCTAAAAATACATTCCAAAACCAGAATATGAACAATTCAGCCGAGAATTAAAAGTCATGCCAAGCCGTTTGCATGGAATACATATACACAAGACGTCGACCCTGGCCGCCACATACTACCCGGGGTTCATGCACGTCACACACACTATATGGGGATCATGCATGTCACACACACTACACGGGGATCATGCACGTCGCACACACTACACGGGGATCATGCACGTCGCACACACTACACGGGGATCATGCACGTCACACACACTACACGGGGATCATGTACGTCACACACACTACACGGGGATCATGCTTGCAGAACACTGCACGGGTGTCATGCACATCACGCTCAGTCGGTGTAGTCGTTTACACGGCAACATGTGAGAGCGTGTTAAGTCGCTAAGTAATACATCACATGAGTGCGTGAGTTAATATTTAACGTCATATCGGCAATATCTCAGCCATATCGTGACGAAAACAATACATATAAGAAAAATTAAAACATTTTTAGTGATTGAGAAATACATCAGAAATCACGTAACTCTCTGTAGGGTGAAGTGTGGTTTATTCAGACCATTCCATACAGTCAGATACAAGACCTGAAAATGCACAATAATCTTAGAAATGACTGCACATTACAGAAATGTTTAGACATCATAATTAGCTTATTAAAAAAAGTATTAATTAATCCAGCAATCACACATGCGGATTACGTCCAGTAGTATATACAATGGGGGTTTTGGCTCACTTTCAAGAAATGTCTCTACAAAGCCTTATTTACTAAATAAGGCTTTGGTTGGGACCTTAGCTCTTGCTACTATTACCCCTACTATTACCCCAAATGTCACGTTTATATCGATGACTATTACCGTGTGTTGGTAGGAGGTAACACTGTGCCGTACGGTACGATCAATAATTCTTCTCTTACAAACCCCCTACCCGGCCCATCCCTCAAGTAGTACAAGTTAGGTTCGTCGGCTTTCATATCCACTTTATCTATGTTGTAAGTTTTGACTGACCATATAGGATCGGTGGCCCGCTTACGGCTATCACCCTCGTGTTCCCCCGGCTGGTATAGATACCTCACTAGGGCCCTATCTGGTATCTGTTTCTCCTTCCCACGCAATGGAGCGGCCGACTCTGCAACTATTGATTTTAGTTTGATAGCGTCTGCCGGTTTCTTACCGGTGAGACGGGTAACTTCATGGTTGATTGCCGACACCACCTTGGGTAACCTCGTGACCCATTCAGTCGATCGTTTTCCAGGGGTGGCCATCTCCCTAGCATACTGATAGCCGAACAAGCGCTCAGCCAAAGTCCTATTAAATCTCTCAACTATGGCTTGGCTGTGATGGGCTCCAGCCGTGCCACGCCTGACCTTTGTATCGTGTTTGGCTAGCAGTTGTGACACGGCACCCATGAACTCCCGTCCGGGGTCAACTTGCAGCTCTGTTGGCCACGTCAGCGGGCTGCGTTTGTATATGCGTTCGAATCCTCTGGCTACCTGGGCCGAATCTTTCGTGGTCAAGGGTTCGGCTTCCTTGTAACGACTGGCTACGTCCACTACGGTTAAGGCATACTTGTACCTCTTGTCGTGGGGTAGGAACAGTAGGTCTGCCTGGTGAAAGCTATTAGGTATGTTAATACCGAACCTCCTTCTAGACACGTAGCGTGGTGCCGGCAAATAGATCTGCCACAGGGCTTGTTTTTCAAGCCACGCTTTGGCTTCCTCCGGGGGTACTCGTGCTATTTTAGCTAGCTTATCTACTGCGCTAGCTCCTTTCCAGTACCCACGCGGGCTGTAGTAAATAGCCTCAAATTTTTTCATGTCCATACGCGTATGTGTTTATCCCATCAATAGCTATCCAACGTTTCGTGTCCATAGGCGACAGGGACGTCTTGTTTATAGTCAGTCCGTATATCTTATGTCCATCACTTCTAAGTGTGTTCATTTTATGTCTAAAGGTACGGGTCTTGAACAGGGCTTCCTTGAATCTGGCGTGTTTGATGTGTTGTTTCACCACATACTTCTTAACCCCCTTAGCCTTCCGGATCTCACTATTGTCGGCTTTCAGTATGGAGTACATCTTAGGTCTCAAACCTATGTACTCGGCTATGGGCGTGCCAGCACACTCTTCCTTCATCTTACCTAGGACCGTTTTATTTACCGTACTGTGTATGGCATGGGTCTTAGGGTAGTCGCTGGTGTCGTATAAATCGAGGTGTTTTTTCATGTCCTCGTACACGTCCTCGGTTCGAATCTCCATCAGCAGGGAATCCGTGTCAATGTACAGCACTTCACACCTGTCGCCGTACTGTTTCTTGAGCTCGTTGTAGTAAAAGTCGTACATCAGGTGTTTGGATAAATCGAGGATGCTCATCCCCACGTAAACAGGCCGGTTGAATTTTATGTGGCTTTTCTTCATGTGTAGGGCAACCAGGTTGTCTGTGAATATCTTACTACGGTTGAATGCCGGACTGGCTATCAATCTCCTGAGCTTGTCTTCCTCACTCGACCGAACCAGCTTCACGGTCACGCGTTTCCTCAGGTTCTCCATAGTCTTACCAAACACCGAGTTGTTCATGAGCTTGTAGAGATTTTTCTCAAAATCACTGGTGGCTTTTTTTCGTAGGTCTGTGTTCATTCTGATGTAGGGCTCCATCCATGGACTCTGGTCGAACATGAGCACCCTGTGTATTTTGGTCAGCCTCATACCCAACGACAGGTACAGCTGTAGGTTGCGATAGTGAACGATGTACTTGGTCTTATTCATTAAGTTAGGCACGAGTTTTTCAACGTCTGTCACATGCCCACCTAACAAGTTATGTTGGTACTCAGACATCCAGTCTGGGTTAACCCTCATACGTTCGGGGGCCAGGGGGTAGCTGTTGTGTGATGTGTGTAATTCCTTGGTATACTCTAAGTCAACCTCGAGGATACACCCTTTGTTCGAATCTGGTGCAACCCCCATAACATCAACGTGGGGTACCCATTCGAATCCCCCTGTAGGTAGATACTGGCTCATGGCCCAGCCGTACAGGTTGTTTGCGTCGAGGTAGAGAATGTGATTGGTTGGCTTGTTAGGATCGTAACCTTTCACGTATTGATTATTTGCTTTAGCGTATCGTTTGGATGCCATGGAAATCCCACCTCGCAAGCCTTTCTCAATGAATAGGTGCATGTCGTAATCTGTGAGCAATTCCAAATTAACTCCGGTCTTTTTAAGCAAGGCGTCCCACGACAGACCTGTGCTGGTGTAATACCATGCGGGGTCGAGTTTATACTGCTTGAAACACGTCCGCCTAAACGTCTCAAACACGTCGGCTAACAGCAGTACATCTGTCCTCAAGTACAGGTTGTGATAATCACCCAGGTTCTTACAACCCAGTTTATTCCATACGTTAGTCGCGTGCGAGTAATCATCTCGTGAGACGGACGCCTCATTCAGCTTGCTATAAAAGCAGTCAATAGGGGGTAGTCTGGTCTCGGTGAACTTGACCCAACTATCCATGTACTCATAGGGGTACACACCCTTCCTCATAAGCAGGGGTCTAGTCTCGGCGTCTGTGTATCGATCGGTGATAGGGAAGGTATTGTTGGCCTTGACCAGACTGTCGAGTGACGACAGGAGGAACTGAAACGAGTCAATGAACCCAAGTCCGTTTAAGCTGAAGGAGATGTATCTCTCCATGTTGTTGGGGATGCACGTTATATTACCATCGATTTTCGCGATGGCCTGCATGATCAAGTGTGAGTCGTACCCTCTCAAGTTGTGAAAGACAACGGGGATGTTTATTGTCTTAGGGTTGATTTTAAGCTTGAGGTTGCACGCGCTGTGAGCGGCGCCTCTATACTTACCAGTTATGTGACAGTGATCTCTCACCGAATCACCGTTAAGTGGTGAGTCACACACGTGACAGTTAGTGCTACTAGCGTGAGCTAGCTTGTCGACTCGGGTCAGACGCATGGGAGCGATTCTATACAATGCATTCCTAATAATTTTTTCTTCCACCTGCAAACACTTTAGAAACCTTTCAGCCGCGTCAGGGCCCCTATACACTACCGGAGCTTTCGTTTCCCCGTCACAACGGACGACAATGTATCCAAACGAACAGGCTTTATGCTCTTGTGTCTTGTGGGTGAAGGCACCACTGGTGGAATCCCCACCCACAACAAAGGCTTCGAAGTCGGCGTATATGATATAAGGCACAGACATTTGGTTCTTGTGGTTACTGAATTTTAGGATATTATCACCTTCCTTAGGCATGTCGACTCGTATGGCCGTCTGCCCCACACCTTGACAATCATCCCGGTGGGATTCTAATAAATCAGCTCGTGTGAAGCCATGTAGGCATCGTTCACAGAAGTGGGTCTTTTCTCTGTGTGCCGATTGGTCATACAACAGCCTGCTAAAGTGTTTTATCCACGTGTAGTGATACTTGTCACCTCGCTGGATCATGAATATATTGATAACTTGGCGATCCTTCACCGGGCTGACCCTGTGTACTATTGTTGTGTTACCTTCGTGTCCAAAGACATTTATAGCCAGATTATTCTGTTTTTCTACTTTAGTGATCTGGGATATGGGGGTGGGTTCATCTATACCATCCCAATTGAGCCCATCGTCTTAGGGATAGCTAGAAAGCCTATCTGAATTAGCGCCAGCTGGAAATAAGGCTGACCTGATAGCTAACCTCAGGCAATCGTTTCCTTTATTCTTAACGTTTACTATGGCATGTTTGTTCCTATAGTAGGGAGGCAAGGCTAGGTATGACCCGCCTCTGAACGGCACGTAGTTAGCTATGTCTAGATAGACATTATCGATTTTATCTACAGCCCACCCGGACCCCAAGTGTGTGTAGCGTTCTAGGTATTCTCGTATCTGCTGAAAACTGGTATCGATTGATGCGTCAATGGTCTCTGTATGTGTGACGACCTCTTGTTTACCTCGGAAGTAAGGCTGAACATATTCAGTGGTACTCCCAACCTGCTTATCGAGCGACATTTTCACTGTGATCTGAAACTTGATACTTCCTAGGTTATTTAGTTCCTGGTTGACCTTATCAGCTATCAGAGGCTTGATATCTGTAATGTCTATGTTTCTATCAACGTGCATGCGCCAACCTCTCAAATAGTTACCTACAGCGCGCTCAGTGCGCACGAACTGTAGGTCAATAGCTCTATTCTGTCGTAATAATTCTACAAGCTGTGGTTTTCTCATACGGGAATACCCGCCTAAACCCAAATCGTGTGCCTCGGCTTTCAGTTGTTTTACAGTGGGAGGTTTTGCTACGGGGGCATGTGATAACAATGCGGTTAACCCGGCTCTCCCCAGGTTTGAATAACCCGTGTATCCAAGCTGTTTTGCTTGAGCTTTTAATTGTGTTACCGTAGGAGGGGCTTCTAAACCTAGTAATCTCAACAATGCTGACTTCCGCATTCGAGAATACCCGATCACACCTCTCTGTTTTGCGACCCGCTTCAGCTCGCGTACAGTAGACATAGTGTTTACACCTAAGAGAACCAATGTCTAATTGCTTCACAGTAAAGGGAGGTAACCCTTTCACGCACTGTAATTGGAGTCTATCTTGAGCAGTCGCCTACGTTCTTTTATGTAGCCTTTTTTATTCTCGTAGATGAGTTGATGTCTGACTACGTTCGCTCCGTGAGCTTTACATAGACAGTAGTGTCCTTTAACCCCGATACCACACACAGAACACGTGTAGTTAGGACTTCCCATATGGAAACAACAGAACCCCTGATTCCTGCATTTCCTACCACAGGCCTCGGTCTTCCCCATAAGTATGTATTCGCATCGGTATGGAGCGGGTCTCATGTTTACTTATATAGGTATTTTAATTTAATTGCTTCGCAACCAACGCAGTAGCTGCTATACCCAACACTATGAAGCCCAGTTCACGATTCATTTGCCCCTTGGATGGTGTGTAGTACTGAGCGAGTGTGGGTTTATTGAGCGGTTCCAATTGTTTACCAGTTAGTAGGTAGTATTCTTTCATTGCTTCATCGACATCGTTGAATGTTTGAACGGCATGGTTTTCACGCGTGAGTTGTTCGTTAATAAAATCGATCCTCTGGAGACGTTTTTTAGCGTACTTGGCCTGTGCTCTTTGTAATTTCTCAGTAGCGAGATCATGCCGCTTCCTTTCTTCCTGTATTTCAGCCGCGTGATCATCTCGTAGTTTCGAGAAGAGGAAATTACTCCCGGAAAATGCCAGGGCATTCACTAACGCCCCACCGACCATCATAGCTATCGTGGCCATCCCTATATTTATTTCATTATATTATCAGGTATTATTCCTTGTTTTACTAGGATGTCTTTTGTGGCCATCGCCATACCAAGGTTCATTATGAGCATACCCATATCCTGCAGGGTGAAATCTAGCTTGATAGTTGGTTGTCTAAGCACCATTTTAGTCAACCGAGCGTACCCTACAGCTAGACTGGCGACCACTGTGGCGTGGTATGCGTCGTTGACGAACGTTTTCCCCTCAGACATTATGTATATGATAAAAAATATTAAAATTATAACATGATATGCGGGTCTACCGTGTGGGTGGGGGGCTCACTGTTGGGTGGTGGATCACTGTGGGAGGGTACCCCCACGTATAACCACGAGATAGCCAAGGCAGCAGTTACACCTACAGCCAACAACAGTCGGGTTGGGTTGGCCACTTTATGTTGGTTACACCACCGTTTTTTACCGGCAGCTACTCTCTTAGGATTCTTCTGTCTGGTTACTGTTGAAGGGGTCTCCACCGTCACCTCGGGACTCACTGTTGGGGGTACCTCCACTGGGGTCTCCTCCATCACTGTTTCCACTGGGGTTTCCTGTGCAGCATCCATCTATACTATTATTATTATTCTTTCTCTAAAAGGGTCTTTATCTAGGTCCTCCCACAGGTAAAGTCGGCGCTCTGGTGGAATGGGAAGGAAGTATGACACAATACCGGTGTATATCTGGGTCATAGCCGATCCTATTGTCTTTGTCATTTCTGCTCCGAGCCGGGACTCGTATCTAGCGTACAGCTTATCGATTTCTTCGGCTGACATTTTGTGAATTTTATCCGGAGTGTAGTCTCCAAAGTAATGTTTGGCTTTGCCACCAACAGCCAACGCCACCAGTTTCTCTCGCTTGGGGGTACATCCCACAGTGGGACCTGCCGGCGGCGTGGGGGAGACCCCCAACTGTTCGAGCAATTCCTCACACTCCATCTTATAATATAACAAGTAAGATTTAGTTTTAACTATATAATACCCGATGCAGACAAAACACAGAGAAATGAAGGTTAAGTTGCACACGACAAACACTTCGAATATCATAGCTATATATGCTTAGCATTTGCTTAGCTTTAGCTTAGCTTTGCTTAGCTTTGCTTAGCTTTGCTTAGCTTTGCTTAGCTTTGCTTAGCTTTGCTTAGCTTTAGCATACTATATATGCTACTGGTTGGTCGGTTTTTAGTACGAGCTTAGCGTGTTTAGTTTCAGCGAGCTGTTTCTTCACCCGTTCCCGTTCTAATTTGCTCATCACATCGTTCTCTCTCAAACACTCCTCGAACGAATCCCTGTCCTTGCAGTGAAATAAGGCCACCCATCGCGTCTGCTCCCTGAGGTCTTTCAACACCGAGTTGAACTTCTGCGTTAGCACCCAGACGCTGTGATTTGCATGCCGGCCGGAGAAGGCCAGGTACGATAGCATGTCTCTCTTTTTTGTTATCTCGCGATTAGCGCTGCAGTCGTCCAGTATGAACAGCGTCGGTTCCCCTTTAAATTTCTCGTGAAGAGCTTTCAACCAGTCCTGCAGGCGTGTTCCAGGGTCGATTTTGTGTACGTCCGGGTCCGTCATCACCCAAGGTCGCGCGTACGTTTTATTCATGCTCAGAGTAGGGCACATGATAACGATGTTATCGAACACATCCTTGTAGTAACCCTCCAACATATCCAACACGAAAACGGTCTTCCCACAGCCAGTCTGCCCGCACACTATGGCGCAGTGTGGGTCAGTGGGTAGTTGTGGGTACCCCCCACTAGTAGATGGCTTGCACGAATCTCCCATTGTCTATATTAAGTTGCGCGTCCATAATAACCTACAGATATAATTTCAACTTACCAGCGGTTTGAGCCTTCTTGGTAATCTGGATGGTTATCCCTTCGCTGCCGTTATCTATACGGCGCCCGCTACCGTGCAGTTTATCATCATCCGTGGATCGCATGTCCAACCATAGGGCGTACTTGGTGGTCAGGTATTCATCGATCTGCACGGAGCCGAGGTCCAGGTCCTTTGTTATGTAATCCCCCACTGGTAGCTTTTTTATCTCATCCCACTGCTGGTGTGGCCTCATACCATGACTGAACAGCTGGTTGGGCACGCCCTCGATGGTCACTTCCACCTTTTCAATCTCGGGGTTGAAAAACTTCTCGCTGTCCCTCCGGAATGGATCGTAATACTCCACGGGGACGACCAGGATACCTTTCATCGATCGCGCCGGCACGTTCAGGTTGATATTCCACACAGTGTCGCTCTTATCTCGCACGACTGATCTATGCCTCAGTACGCGATCGTACAGGATAGCCATCTTCCCAGAGTACTGGCTTCGAACCTGCCTGGCCAGCTCCGGGCTAGTGACCATGTCGAACTCCAGAGAGATGTTGTCTATGGCATAACTGGCCTCATCACCGTTCGGCGTACGCACTACTTTGCTATAGTCGTTAAACGTGAGCTCGTATTCGAGCCTATCACCCAGCGCGGCCTGGTAAAACGGCGCGTGTCCCGTGAGCAACTCGAAGTCGAGCGGCACGCAGAATCGATTCCCGTATGCTCGAGCGATGGCCTTTTCACCGTCCGATAGCTTGTCTTGCTGTTCTTGCGTGAAGACATACCCTATGCGCGCCCGGGTTGATTTGCTGATACCCTGGTACACATCATTGACTCGTTCTCCCTCGCTTTTCCAGAGATCCCTGTAGCAGTGAAACACGTCGCTGTCGTCGATGCTCAGCACCTCGTTACCGCTGATCTTGACGGTCGTTTTCTTGATGATGGCTCGCCCCACGTTCCGCACTAGCTCGCGTTTGTCGTTGTCGGAGGTCAACGTGATATTGAACGCCAGTCGAACAGTGCCTGGTACAATGAGGTCATTCTCACCAAGGTTTGGAAATCTAACCAGCAGAGTTTGATTCTGGTCTATCTTGCTGGGATTGTTGGTGATGGTCACCGACTGACGCACGGCTCTGGCTCCTAATGGCTCTCTCAATCTTCTGAAAGGATCTAATTTTCTGCCGTACATTGTTATATATATATGAAATATATTTTTAATACTAAATAATGGATGAAGACATACCTATGAGGGAGATGTGGGATGATACTATGGATGATACAGGGGCCGATCAGGAGACCTCATTCAGCCTACAGCCGGCTGTCGAGCAGGAGATCTCACCAAGGACCACACTCTTGAGGGGCGCCGTCGACGCTTATTACAACGCAGTTGCAGAAAGAGACAAAATCAAGCCGTTGGTAAAGGACTATACCAAGTTTACCGTTGATGACGAGGGTAAGCTGTTTTTGAAGGATCACCCGGAGATCAATCTCTTTTATCAAACAACGAGAAAACCGCTTGCTTTATCAACACTGAGAAAAAACCATAATATTGGCTTTGTCCAAGATGAACTAGGTTTCACAGAGTACGGTGGCACGCGACCGAAGAAGATCCCCCCGAAGGTCAATCAAGATCTGGAAGTCATCAGGGACGCCACATCGGTTCAAAACATGACTTATAATATTGAAAAGGTGTTTGCCGACTACGAGAACAAGCCCTTCCCAGGCCTCGAAATTACCTTTCGGGAACTGAAGGGGTTGGACCTGTTGATGCAAACCATTCGTGGCCAGCTCTGGAAAAGCACGGCCAAAGTGAGTGAGATAGACGACCACATCGCCCGTGAAAAGGAAAAACTCGGTGAAACTGAGGACGAGTCTATGAAAGCCACCATCGAGGAACGAATACGTAATTTGGAAGATGAAAGGCAGGTCTGGTTGGAGACAGCGTCCGGCTACAAAGAAAAGCTTCGATCCCAGGTCAACCGTGTGCGGGAAACCATCAATCAAGTCCTCTACCGAGACACCACGTTAGCAGACAGGATTCGGATATTGTTCCGGGAGCAAGGGATCACCATCGCCAGCATTCTGACTGCATTTGGTTTCATCATATCAACCTTGGTGGTGTCACTGACAGGGGGAACCCCCACACCTGCCGGCGGGGGAACTCCCACTCCCACAGGCGGTGGTGTTAAAGACTGGATAAAAAAACTCGGGGAAGGCCTAGCTAAACTGGCTGGTAAAGCCGCCGAAGCCCTTCCCGGCATCCTGGGTAGCATCGTCTCGTGGTTGTTGAGCGCTCTGTCTAAAACTGCCTTGTGGCTCAGTCAAAACCTGTGGGCAGCCATCGTCGCCGTGGCGGGTCTGGTGTACGTAGCGGCTAAAAAATCTTTAACCAAATAAGTCCCAAAGCTACCCCACCAACCACCAGGGCCGTTTTATTATCAATATGCTGCTGATAGGAGGCCTGAATATGGGGGGCCACCTCCTGTGGTTGAACTTTAGACTCCGGGGGTGGCGCCACTATACCCGTTTCACGTGGTGGGATGTGTGGGATATAGGTGGTGTTAATATCGGGGTTGATACCCAACTTTTGATCCTTCGTGGCTATGACTATTTTGTTGTTATAACCCACCACTTTTTTTACTCTCAGTTGCATATCACTCGGAGCCATGTACAACCCCACGCCGAACACGTAATTGACTTTCGATCTGGCGTATTCTAACACGTTTTGGTAGCGTTCGATGGCCCGCGGGAGATCAACTGGAGAATTGATAGCATCCTCAACGTTGGAAACGAACTGTTTCTGAGCGTCGTAAGCAGTTCCCTTACCGAGGATGTTGGAACGCGTCATAGACTGCGCACCCAACAGCGCCCACACGTACGTTCGAATCGAGTCGTTCAAGCGTATTGTACCAGCACGAGTGAATTCTTTCGATGTTTTTGAGATCATTTTAGTCCAGGCTGTGGCTGCATCAGGATTGGTTTGCTTTATACAGCTGACATGGATCTGTTCATTCGTTGTGGGGCCTGTAAATGTATGACGGTGTGGGTTGTATGAACCATCTTTAGAACCAGCCTGATATGTTCCGGACCTGTAGAAGTACACGAGAACTATACCGAGACCATGGTTCACACCAGGAAGGCGAAAGTCTTTATTCGTTGGAATCTCAAACTCCCCACAAACACGTTCATAAGCGCGTTTATCATAGGGGTTATTCGTCATACTCCACGCTTTATCTTGGGGAAGAGGAGCACTTATTTCCTTCAATATTCGTCTCGTTTGATAATAAATATGAAACAAAATGACTGCCTTACTCAGTTCGTCTATACCGTAGTCCAGTGTCACACCCGACCCTGTCGTCGCACACCACACAGCAAAGTTGAGTTGGTTCTGCCAAAACTGCATTGGGTTTTGATTCCAGTTTACCACCGCCTGCGCGTTATTAACGGACACGATATAGTTTTCAAAGATATTAATAAAGGCTGTTTTAAACCCCATGCCATCTGCATTCACCACGATTTTCAAGTGTGCTAAATCCATATTATAATATATGAATTATATATTATAATATGTACATAACACTTCCAGGAAAAACGAGCGGTGAGGCCGTTCAGCTGACGCACGCGATCGATAACACGTCAGGTCAAGGTGAGCACAACGTACAACATTCAAGGAGGTCACCCTTCCACTATACTGAGAGCAGTGCCGGTGAAAACTGAGAAATTCAACGACGGTAGAACCGAGTCGTTTTCACCACGGCAGTATAAGAGATTAACCCAGGGCAACATACCTGAGCTGACAATATCGGTGTTAGATATAAATCATAATCCTGTAAATATAGGATACCTCAGCTTAACGCTTCATATAAAATGACCAGCGCACAAGGACCCGGGGTGAAAAAATGTGTTAATATCGGGATCTCCGACCTCGCAGACACGCGCGGTTTCGACGCTCCCGGAGTAGATGGTACATCGTACGCATTTCAACTGAAAAACAACATTTACAAACGCGTTGAAATCCCCTCCGGTGGAGCCCTAAGTGATATAGTAGATACCGCAAGAGCAAAAGTCAACACTAAGTACGCCCTTGTCAACACCGGTAATAATAACTGGATAATATACCCATCGTTCGGGGGTAAACTATTCGACTTAGACGATGTTGAGAGCACTACCGTCGTCCAAAACAAACCATATATGCTCGTCTTCACCGAAGATGACAAGTGGGTGTTGTTACCCGATAACGACGACTGGTTTCTCAATATTAGACTCGTCTCTCCCTACGTGTTCACGGATAACAAAGACAACCACCTAAACAAAGTCGTGAACAATGAAACCCTGATAGTGGCTTACGTCCCAACTCAGAGACGTAGCGTAGTCGTCAGCCCACTCAACACTATGGCAGCCCACATGCTATCGAGTAAACCGGCCATACAAAACGTGAAATTGCAGTTGGTGTCTGAATTCGAAGGCGTGGTCACTATACTAGAGAGTCTACCGGCAAACTCAACACTGATCATCAAAGTCTACCTAGGGGAACCATCGGGATAATATCGAGATCGTGAAGGGGATCAAACTCGGGTGGGTTCCGACTCCAACACCAGTCTGCAGGGGGTCAACGTGATCGTGGAAAACAAGATATCACTAACCAATATCTTCCTGCCTGCCAACATACACTTCATGGGTATGAAGTTCACCCCTGAACTATTATCAAAAAACCAGTTGGAAATTATATCGTAATAGTATAATAATGACCAGTCATCGTCCCAACACTACGCTTAACGACCTAGGAGATACGGAGGGATTCGATCAGCCTGGTGAGGAAGACGCCTTATATATCCTGCACTTCAAAGACAACGTGTACAGACGGGTGTCGTTATTAGATTTTAAAGAGCCCAAATGGTTGATCAACTTAACACTCACCTCACCTTATATCACATTAAACAATACGTTGGTCTCTAAGATTAGGAACAACGGTATCTGGCCTGGGGATTTCATTCCGGAGAGGGAATTACACATGATAATTATTGTGGACAGGAAAAAAATAGGGTTAAAGTCTGAATCAAAAAATAAATTAACATTTAGCTATAATACTTATAGAATATACCCCCCTTTCACGCTCATCATAGAAGTCTTCTTTTTGCCTGTAGAAAATGAAAACATCTCAAGAGTACACCAAATTTTACCCGGGGTGTCAATACACTGGTATGACCAACAACATATATACCAATATTGCCATTTTGTTATACAACAGGATACCATGGGTCCTATAAACCGCTTAATAAGCCTCAGTGGGGTTTTTGTTACAACAGGAAAGTCTATTAGCCTCTCACCTATTACCCTGACTAATAGTCTAAATCTTGTAGACTTCAAATACATTGATAGAGTATTAACTGAAACCCAATTAAAATATCTTTCATAATATATATTATAGGATGGGTCTGTACCCAGTCGTAGAGGAAGTAGCGAAGACGTTGGAAACCGTAGATGGGTTCCGCTTGAGGCAGTTATGTGATGTGAAACGTCAACTAGAACAAGACCGTGACACGCGGAAAGCACTATGTAAGAAGTACAATAGAGCTTTCAATATCGTGGACGGGGCTGACACTACCCTTACGGCAACCAGCATGGGACTAGGGGCTGCAGGTGTTGGGTTGTTAACCACCATCGTGGCTGCACCTATAGTGCTAGGTTTTGAAATAACAGCTGGGATAGCGGGGGTGTTAGGGTTGGCGCTTAAGTTGGTATCACGCAGACTGCATCGTAAGGCATTGAAACACGACGAGATCAGGGTTCTGGCCGAAGCAAAGCTGAACACAGTGAGTGAGCGTATTTCCACGGCACTCTCTGATAGTAAGATCTCAGAAGAGGAGTTTCGTTCAATCCTCTCTGAACTCAAAAAATATAACGGAATGAAACAAGATATTCGATCCAAGTCTCGTAAGTCTGCTATCAGCGAGGACGAGAAAAAAAAGTACATAGCACAGGGGATACAAAAAGCCCAGCAAGCCTTTATTATGAACACCAAAGAGATCGTAGGCGGTTCACGTTAAACTGTTTCATCGATATAAACGTGACATAGGCACCCAACCTTTTTGTAGTAGGGGTAATAGTAGCAAGAGCTAAGGTCCCAACCAAAGCCTTATTTAGTAAATAAGGCTTTGTAGAGACATTTCTTGAAAGTGAGCCAAAACCCCCATTGTATATACTACTCGTCCTGTGAAAAATTTGTGCATAACATCTGTCGTGCCATAAAGTGAGATTTCTACACATATATTCATCAGACAACAAGTTTACGAGTAACATTACATGTAATTATACTAGGTAAATATTTTGTAACTGTAAGGAAATATAGAGACAGATGGAAACATTCATACCCACCGGTAGAATACAAACTTGATGATGTTGCGATGCTACCAGATACCATATGTGAACTGCAAATAACGTTCAAGCATGTGACAATGAAATCGCGGCCACTTGGAAAACCATTGCAGAGGCACTGTAAGTCCCCATGGTCCCTAGTATGGTGATCTATCCTGTGTTGTTGGCGATCTATAGCCTGTTTTTAAATTGTATTGTCCAAATGGTGATATTATTTTTAACTTCCCATGCTAGTTTAATTCACATTGTGATATTCTAGTTGTTCAACTGTCCTTCGTTCACAGGTTGACACTCACTCACTTACTAGAAAACCATTGCAAAAGTACACATAGAAATATGAGAAAACAGAACACTGAGACAATGCGTTCATTATCATAAATGATACCCTCTCGCACAATCTGAAGAAAACCAATGCACATAACTACATCAGTTCATGATCAGGAAGGAGACCATACCCCTGAGCCAGCATATATGTTGTGAATCCTGACCACAATAGACACAATTTAGATGACTGAAATGCACGTGAAATACTTGACAAATATAGTCAAATGTCAAAATGACTGACACATGCATCAAACCACATACATTAGAACACTAACCTTAAATATATTTAGCGACCTTTTCATTGCGTATATAGTATATATTCCTATTTTACTTGCAAAGAATACAACACTGTAATGTCACTGTTTATGTCCAATTATTATAACAAAGAAGCCCAAACTGACTTGTTAAGAACATGAAAAATGTCACTGCTACAAACACACGGGTAGTTTCCATGCCATCACCTACCCCGATTATCGATTAGCCCCCATATAGCTGGAATATTGCTGAGAGCGGCGTAAAAGTTAACTCACTCACTCTTTTGCTAAGCCAGACGCTATTATCAATAGATATCCCACCCTCCATGTAAAAACAACCGTTGAGGCTGGAAGAAAACGAATAATCCGAAAATGACAAGTCCCATCCTTCTCCCCCAAAACAATTTTGAAAGAACAGGTCATTATAATTCCATTGTGTTGTGATGAGTTCTAATACTTCTGTACAAGAACTATTCAGCCGTCAAATCAATAAGCACCTGTCTAAAACCTCTTCTGTGGTCTCAGCTTCATGAAAGAGAGCACATTTGTTTCAACTTTTAGTCTTCATGACAGCACACGGCAATCAGTGAACGGAGTTAAAGTCAAACTCGATGGCATGGAGTGAATGGGTTAAAATTTAACGTCACATCGGCAATATTTCAGCCATATCGTGGCGAAAACAATTCATATGAGTAAAATGAAAACGTTTTGAAGAATGAAACCTCTCACGATGGACAGTAAATATACTAGGGTGTCACAGATATGGGTATAAAACTAGAATGGAAAAGTTTAAACTTTCTAGCAATTAAAGCAGACAATACAAAATAAAACGCAGAATATAGATTGCTAACAACTGAAGGTAGATCACCATACTAGGGGCCATGGGGATTTACAGTACCTTTGCTACCTACATAAATCCTAGTTGGATTTACATCATCCCTTCAGCCGTTGGCGAGTGTACGAAATGCTAGCCAAACTTAAACTTAAGCATAATAACAGGAATACAGCGATTAAAAACTCGGTAGACCTAAATTTACATTAAATGTTTTGGGACTTACGTACTCCCTCAGGAAGACAATAATTTTACAATGTTGCAATCCCCTTTCAGGGTACAGCCACTAACAATCTCAGTTACTAATTCAGACTACCAATAATAAAAAAAAATTTATCTATTCACAATTCAGTTCTTTTAAAAATGCAATGCTTAAATGAGAACTGATATTAGTAAATAGATCCTTCATACTACGTGATTTAAAAAAGGTATCCTTTGTAATGGAATATTCAACACATTCCACCGATGGCATGGGACTATCAAACAATTCCCCAGTAGTAAGTGTCCGACCTTTATTAAACACGTGTCCCGAGTGTGGATAAAAAGTAGTGGATAGTTTTAGTTGTGCTCAGGAAACGACATCTACTTCCTTTTCATTTAGCCAAAGTTGCTTCGATGGAAACAGGAGAGAAAACAATGTAAAGTCGACAGATGGCAAAAGCACCACTTCATTATCTGTTTGAGTGAGTGAGTGAGTTAACATTTGCAGTCACGGATGGAAGGACGGACAGACAGATAGCGGACGAGAAGTCGATTACATCCAACTACATTATATTATTGGTAAGTGCTTACAGCCTGATGCCTGACATTAATTCTCAAGCTGCCGACCCGTGAAGGCCAAGGGTACAATGGGCCGTCAGCAACCCACGCTTGCCCTAAACGTTGACTATGCTTGTCGTAAGAGGCGACAAACGGGATCGGGTGGTCAGGCTCACTGACTTGGTTGAAACATGTCATCGGTTCCCAATTACGCAGATTGATGGTCATGATGTTGATCATTGGATTGTCTGGTCCAGACTCGATTATGTACAGACCACCGCCATATAACAGGAATATTGCTGAGTGCGGCTTAAAAAAACACTCACACACTCACTCTCTCCTCAAGCTGCACTTAAGTCATTGGACAGCCCTGCGAAACAAGAAAGCTGTACACATGAGATTTACTGTGATGCTTTGCCATCATGGATGCTGTTTCCCCATCCTTGTTCCTGGCTTTAATGTTGACCAAGTGGTTTCTGACGATGAGTTTCACTATCACCAAATGTCCTTTCAAAGAGGCCAGGTGAAGGATGTTGTCTCCCGTATCATCAACTAGTGACGTATTAGCTCCATTTTTCCAGATGTAGTGAAACATGTGTCTGTCTCCTATAGAAGCAGCCGCCATCAAAGGGGTCATACCTCCCTCTCCCTTACTGTTAATCTCTAGACCACATTGTCCAATTAGGTACTTCACCATTACCATGCGTTTGCCTTTACAGGCCAGTAGGAGGACGCTGTCCCCATTATCAGCAACGAGGGTCCTATTGGCCCCCATACTCCCGAGGAATTTAAGAATGCTAGTGTGCCCTCTCAGCGCAGCCGCCATCATAGGGGTCATACCTCTGTTCCCCCTACTATTAATATCAACGCTGCACAACGAAAGTAGATACTTCACCACATCCAGATTCCCACCTTTGCAGGCCCAGTGCAATACATTGTATCCAGCAACATCAACTTGAGACACACTAGCTCCCATACAGACAAGGAACTCACAAACGTCTCTGAATCCATGCCATGCAGCGTGAAAAAGTAGGGACATAAACCTTTTCTTAATGGCAACACCATAATGTGGGAGTAAGCACTTCACCATACCCACGTGTCCACCCTTGCAGGCCCAGTGAAGGATGTTATTACCATCATTATCCACTTGTGACTTGTTAGCCCCTTTTCTAACCAGGAAGTCAAATATTCTGCAATGTCCCTCCTGTGCTGCCACCATGAGTGGTGTTTTTCCGTGATTCACGTCTCTACTGTTGATGTCAACCAGTCCCTGAGACACAAGTCGTATCACTAGATCCCTGTTCCCCTTCCTGCAGGCATCGTGAAGGGGGCTGTTCACAAATGTTACCTGCTTGTCAACTTTATTTTGTGGAGGCCTCTGAGGTAATTTCTTCTCATCTGTGAACGGCATATGATAATGATACAATGTCATCAGTTTGTTAGCATTAGTCATTATACGTAGTAACCACTAGAGTAATACTAATCTACATTAATATGCAGTCGTCGCATCTGAATTGAATCAAGAAGTTAAAATATGACATGGAATCTTTTGTCATCACTATCCTCCTTTGTCCTGAGTCTTTATATTAGTCGGAACTGAAGTAAGTCATTACAAGTTACCGTCAGGTGGTACTATGGTGGTGTTGATTAAAAATTCTAATTTTCTGAAAATATAATGTTTGGAATGGCTAACTATTATTATAATGAATAGTTTCTGGTGTAATGGACGCAACAACACTTTCATGTCTGTGTTCTATCTACATTTTCAAACTACTTGAATATTACATTTTTCATAACAAAGCCTGCATACATTACTACATAACCTTGACAGTGTTTTGAGATGTTCAGAGACAAATGGTGATTGATAAGTAACGCTTTATTGCTGCCCTTTTCACACCCACGAATACTGTGATTGAACAGTTCCGACTGAGCATCTACTTATTCCCGGAGTCAACGTATCTGCACATACTGATATATCCATACGTCACGGACGCATTCGAAAGCCATCTGAATGTATCTATAGTGGTCTAAGCATTAAAAGTATGTTTCTGATCATTCCTAATATAGGGAGTGAGTGAGGGAGTGAGTTTAGTTTTACGTCGCACTTAGCAATATTCCAGCTATATGGCGACGGTCTGTAAATAATCGAGTCTGGACCAGACAATCCAGTGATCAACAACATGAGCATCGATCTGCGCAATGGGGAACCGATGACATGTGTCAACCAAGTCAGCTAGTCTGACCACCTGATCCCGTTAGTCGCCTCTTACGACAAGCATAGTCACCTTTTATGGCAAGCATGGGTTGCTGAAGGCCTATTCTACCCCGGGACCTTCACGGGTATTCCAAATATAAGGGATTTAGTGTTTTACAATGTCTTCGACATGGCTACCAGAAAATATTTTGGTTGAAAGCTTTTCTTGTCCCATGGATAATTAACCCATCAATCAAGCATTTGTGATATGTTATCAGTGTACAAGTTTAAACCCGTGTCCTGGGCCTCAGTGATATAGGGAATAGCAGTTCTATGACATAATAACTGATGTTTTTGTGTGATACTACGATCCGTACTCCACAACGGACGTGTTGCTAATCCGCAAAGTCTTCGAAGTATATTGAGAAAAACCTGCTTGAAGCAATTACGACTTGGATCCCGCCTGGCATTACATCAGTCCCTCTTGTGACTTCTTGCTGGACGAGATCCTCGTGGAATAGGAACGTTTGACCACCTACGAAATGCACCTGTAGAGGCCGGACTTTGATGTGCGCCAGACGCTGTGCCAAAGCCAACAACAAGTACATGGACGGCTATGACCAACCAATCAAACATATACTCTATCAAGGTTGAAACAACCTATTTGGCTGGGTCATGAGCCAAACTTCACCCACCAGTGGATTTGAGTGGCCTCACAACACCATGATCAACGATGTCACGAGCATCGTTCCGGGTTCGGTGGCCTATAGTGGCCTTGGAGTATCCCGCAGAGTTACACCGGAGGCAAAACAGCTACTCTCGCTGGATCGAGTGGTTGGCGGTGAATCAAGACTGGCTGTCAGACTACCAGTGAATCTCGTTAAACGAACAAACGAAACTGGCCAAGATCGTAAAAACTGTGCTCAAAGTGATGAACAAGAATACACACATCATGCACTAATGTAGATATGCCTGCAGCCGTACATATCACTGGGAATGAAGCTGACGAAAATACACCGAGCACTGCAATTTATTCAAAGTCCGGGGATGGGGACGTCCAGCGATTACAAACTACTACAAAATCTCTTCAAACACATGAACAACTCGGTGTTCAGCAAAACAATGGAAAGTTTGAGAAAGCGAGTAGATGTGAAGTTAGTCCGTGAATACGAGGAGGGAAAACTCTTGAAGCCCGCCCGGCATTCAACAGAAGTAAGTTATTGGTGTCACTGCACATGAACTGAAGTCACATCAAATTCAATCAAGCTGTTAAAGCGGGGACGAGCATCACGGACTTATCCAAACACCCGGTGTGCAACTTTTATTACAACAAACTCAAAAGCACAGTACAGCAGTTGACACAAAATGCTGCACATGGAAACTGATTCGCTATTGATGAAAATTTGTACCAAGGACGTCTCCGAGGGCATGGCGAAACACTTGTGTGACACAAGCGATTAACCCTAAGACCATCCACTGTACCTCCAGATCAACAAAACGATTCTCGGAAAAATGAAGGAAGATTGGCGGGCACGTCAGCTGTGGAATACGTTGACTTGAGACCCAGTATATATCCAGTATAGACTCATCAAAAAAGTAATGACGAAATCAGAATGCGAGATGTGGAAAATATGTAGTGAAAACATATCAAGCACAATCGATTCAAAGAACCCTGTTCAGGAAACGGACCTTCAAACACGGCATGAATATGCTCAGAAACGACAAAGACACAACATACGGTCTGAGAATTAACAAGACGTCGCTCTCTCCCATGGACATGAAAAGGTGAATGGTATACAATGATGTCATGACGTACGGACACCCATTTGCACCCAATAATTAAAACCAATAATTGAATATAAACGGAGAAAATTTACTCCAGACCATGCAGATACTGGAAGTCAGCAGACACCATCGCCAAAACTCGCCAAATCTGCGAGAGCCTCCCAAACGTCAATAAAGCTTCGCTCAAAAACAAGCTCGCTGGCAAGTTTACCTGCCGGCACCCGGGTACATCCCAAATGCATCAAATGCATCAATCCACCCTCCTGCTTTCACACAATAGGGTGAGAGCTAAAAGGTAAAAGGATATGCCCGTGAAATGGCGTGGATTATAGATCGGGTGAATTATAGATCGGGTTACATTGACGTAAAGGTGCACGTGGAACACGTCAGCACTGGTAATCAGAGTAAAGTGCAGTTGTAACTCCTGTACATAGTTTATATAGAGTATATCTCGGATGTATTGTGAACTTTAAGATCCCTGAGCGTTCGTCTGAGGATGTTTTCAGATCCTAGTTGCAAGGTTATAATCCAGCACCTTATTGTCAGCGTTAGTCTAACAGGTGTTATGACTACATGTCTATGATAAAAAAACCCAAAAAAACTGTCACGAGAGTGTTGGACGTACATGAAAGTTTGAGTGCTGTTCAGCATACACTAGGGAGTGCATAAGAGACATTTTGTAAAATACCGGACATTACCTTGTACACAGACAGACTTTCCAGATCGAGTCTTCAAACATCGTTGCCAAACACTGCAAATCTTAGATGAGCAGGAACCAGTCGGTACCTTCGTACAGGAAAAAGAAGGCTTATGTTGCGTTTTAATTTATACCTTCTGTATTGTAAAATGTTTCATGTTCATGTTCAAACACCATAATGTGAATAATCTTCGGCGTAATTAAAATTGTATTCGAAAGTATATGCACAGTTGACTTTTTACTCCATTGACCACCTTGTACAGGGACAGAGATAGAATCGATTTTCTATTTTCTCAAAAGCAGGGTGTTTCACCAAAATGTTTTACTTGCATATGGTCGGCACGTGAAGGATAATAGCAAAAAATGTAACAATAAACTAAACTCATGTCATGGTTTGACTTTTATGCTCTCCTGAACTTTCAGGTCAACAGTTCATATGCCTTTGCACCTCATCATAATCAGTATTTGAATCCATAAACAGTGCTAAAGATTACTGTCTGGCTTAAAAGCGGACCAGGTTTGTAAGTGTCTTTTGCAAAATGTATGTCCTAAAACCAGCCAGGTGTTTGTGAAGCACTTACACAAGTGGCGAAACAGTTATTGAATCATTTGCTTGTGTTTTGCCTCCTCATCCTTTCTCGCGGATCGCATACCCTGCTGTCCCTTTCTTTGCACTCCTCCGCCAGTAACAAATAGTGAACTGTGGCAATATGTTAATAACAGTTTGTTAAATAACTTGTTTTGCTTTCTAGACATATATTCTAGGAAAATACAATCACCGCGTTGATCTAATGTTTTAATGATGATCAGCGGTTCCTTGAGTATTTTGTGTTTATACGATTTTTAGTTAAATTGAACGTCATCGGCCCACTTTAGAGTCAAACGGACAGCAGTTCCACGTCCAGAAACAATGCAACTGAGTAAAGATTTTGAATCGTGAAGGTAGGGATTTTAAGTGTTTACTTGCCTCTAAATTTTTCCTTGCACGACTGACAATTCCTTCCTTATGCTTGGTCTTCTTTGATTCAACACTTAATAAACGACAGGTCAAGGTGTCACCACTCAATTCAATACCCGAACATAGACCACTTTCAGCACATTTGAGCTGGCACAACTTGATTCCAACGTTCCTGATAATGATAGAACTATCCCTCTCAGTCGTCGAATGCTTGCATTGGTCCCTGCTAGATGTTGAAAATGCAACCATCAGAAAAAGCAGTACCTGCAGGAGCAGTCTTACACAGTCTCTCGCATTCCTCGGTAGCATGCTGTTGTGTCAGATAACGAACTATTACTATAAAATCAACGGACCAGCGTGGACACAATATGATAAAAAAAGACTATTTTTACCAGTGTGTGGTGGCTACCTCCGTGCAGATTTTACAGAGAGAACACAACAGATGCTTTAACAAATATGCATAGCAACTCAGACAGTTGTCCTTAACATATCAGAACTGCACCATACACCGCACCTATTGGGTTTGCTGCAAAGCGAGATATAATTTTATGACATAAATCTTTCATTTACGTCTGATACTGACAAGATAGACTGTGCTGGTTTCTATTGCAATTACTCTATTTTCTGCAACTTCTGTATACATATTGAAAATATAAATGAACAGTTGATAAACTGCCTGGTTTCAAATGTTTTAAGTGATAAACAAACACTTCAAATCTACTGATGCCAGAATATTGCTGAGGTCGTCCTTGAAAACTGTAGAAACACTACACCTAGAGATGTACTTTAACCAGACGTTGTCCTGAAAGGACAACTATCCATTTCAAATAAACCCATTGTTATTGGTGCCGTGCCCACTTTATTACCTCTCATGTACCTAACATACCAAACTTGGCACTCTAGATGACCTCAAACATTATAGTTAAGGGCAACTTAATTCACTGAGTTATCTGTAGTTTAGATCATGAAGCTACCACCCGCTTAATCCCCTTGCAAATAGCAGCTCAGATCACTGCCCACTCAACCCAAGTCAAACCTTTTTATCGCTGTAATGGCCACTGCACCATATACAAACAAAATGTATGTATGTGCATGTCTAGAAAAAGCGTTTACTTAAATGGAAAGTTAAATCAAATCCCAGGCATCCTCCTTCGTTAACTTTCAGACTTCATTGCTTGTTCCTAGTCTTATAAACATGTTGTATTACACATGTTTTCTATCCATTAAAATGACTTCATTGAGCTATATTCATTTCGAGCTCTTTTCTATATTATTGTTCCAGGATTGATAGCACGGGTCGGTAGCACTTTTTCCACAACCACTGTGAAATAGAATAGGAGCATTGTTTATGAAAACGTTATTAGTCTACGATGAGTATAGACTTGTGAGAAGAAGGTGAAACAATGTCACCATGACTCAAAGTCAGGGAACTGAATATTCTCGCTGACCAGTTTCTTAAAGGAGTTTTGATCATGGGAGATCATGAGGTGATCATGAGGTGATCATGAGGTGATCATGAGGTGATCATATTGTCAAAATGGCACATTCACCACAAAAAAGTACATTCAAATACCAACTTAAAGTCTGCCCATACTCTCAAGTTCTCGTGTGTGCTGATTAACGCTTATAGCTCTTCACCAGTTGCATGCGTGGGAAACACTACAGCACCCCATTGCTGCTCATAGAAAGTGACCGAATTGGGCAGCTTTTTTCGCCGTGGGTTGTGCCCCTGTGTCGATGGAGTGGGGGTGGTGACAGAGGCGGTAAGGACACATTCCTTTACCCAACATTGACCCTGACTTCACCAAGACAATGGTGTACAATGGACCCTGTTGTAGTAATCAGATACTCCTGCAAAAGGCGGTGCTTGTGCATACATTGCTTTTCTGAATTGTCTTTTCAGTTTAGGTCTTGGCCCAGTTAGTTATTATCAAACTAAATTTGTCATGGAAATACGCCTATAGTAAATATACCTTGAAAGCGATGGCTCATGTGAATATTTGGCTTTACACAATAAATACTCTCACTGCTTGAGCACGCCCTCCTAGATTCTTTATCTACAGAGCCAGTGGCATTTTGGCATCGTCTTTGCAGACACTCCGAGGTGTAGGAGAGAGTGAGTGAGTGAGTGAGTTAATAGTTAACGTCACATCGGCAATATTGCAGCCATATCGTGACGAGAACATACGTGACAAAAAGAATATATATGCATATTATGAAGAACCTGTCGACGAAGGACAGTAAAACCACTAGACTATCACAGTTATTATTAAAACTAGTGTGGAAACTTAAAAAATAATCAGTATCAGTATTTGGACAGTACAATATAAAAACAGGCCATAGATCGCCAACAACAAAGGGTAGATCACCATACTAGAGGCCTTGGGGACTTACAGTACCTCTGCTACCTGCATGGTCCCTAGCTGGATTTACACCATCCCTCAGCTGCTGGCGACTGTATGCAAGATTAGCCACAAATTACAATGACACATATACTACAGCTAAAAATGTGGAAGATTAAATCTGATTCCAAATGTTTTGCGACTTACGGTACCCTCTCAGGAGGACAATAATTTTACGGTACTTCAACCCCCTTCGAGGATACAGTCACTAACAATGTTATCTGCTTATTCAACTTCCAATCATAAAATGTTTATCTATTTACAAGTCCTGAAACAGATCTAATTCTTTTAAAAACGCAATGATTAAATGACAACTAACATTACTAAAAAAGATCCTTCATACTTCGTGATGTAAAATATACATATGGAAATTAATTAAGCAACACCAAATTCAAAGACACATAAAAACTTAACAAAGTTTAACGAAGTAATTTTGATGATTGATTATTCAATTTTGATGTATTGACATACAGCATGAGCTTTTAATGGGTTGATATGACGCGCGTGAAGCTTGCACAGCGCACGTGCATTGCTTTAACCTCAACTTTCGAAAAATGCACTTTTTCCCTGGGGTGTTTACAAGCGCAGGTTGTCGATTGCATTCGGTTTTTCATTCATTTCAATGTCATGGCACGTAGGAAATTATCAGAGGCCACTCGTTGGCAAATAATCGGCATGAGGAATGCTGGTATGTCTCTAAGACAAATCGGGACTCAAATCGGACGACATCATTCCATAATTTCAAAACTTTTGAAAAAATACCGGGCCACTAATGAAGTTAAAGACCTGCCTAGACCAGGAAGACCCAGGAAGACCACAGTCCGGGAGGACAGAGCTTTACTGAGACTTGTACGGCGCAGGTCCTTCGACTCGAGCTCTCGGTTGAGACAGGAGTGGCTTCCAGGGAGACCCATCTCGAACAGGACTGTTCGGAATCGTCTGAAAGCTGCAGGATACCGGGCAAGGAGGCCAATCAAGCGACCCAGACTGTCTCCAGCCCATAAGGCAGCCCGACTGGCCTGGTGTAATGACCGTTTGCACTGGAACATTGCCTCTTGGAGGAAGGTCCATTTCTCAGATGAGAGCCGGTTCTTGCTGCACATGGTGGACGGTCGTACTCGGGTCTGGAGGCAGAGGAACACAGCAATGGCTCCACGGAACATCCAGGAGACTGTGGCCTTTGGGGGAGGTTCCGTTATGGTATGGGGGTGCATTTCCATGAACTGCAAGTTGGATATCATTACCATCCGTGGCAACCTTAACGGTGTTCGTTACCAACAGGAGGTTCTTGACAGGGCTGTGGTACCTCATTTTGAGAACCATCCTCTGGCAACGAGACCCATATTTATGGACGACAATGCTAGACCTCACAGGGCGCATGCTGTAAATGATTTTTTGCGGCAAAATGCAATTGACAGAATTCCATGGCCTGCCATGAGCCCTGACCTCAACCCCATTGAACATTTGTGGGACTTTATTGGCCGTCGTGTGAGGCAGAGAGACCCACCAGTCCATAATCTCAACGAATTGACGGCTGCCCTGCATGAGGAGTGGAACAGGATCCCCCAGAATCAGATCCGGAGACTCATCCAAGGAATGAGGAGGCGTCTGGAATCGGTGGTGCGTGCGCAGGGAGGACACACTAGATATTGATGAAAGTCGGTGTGCAGACTCTCAGATGACTGTTCTTTCTTTCCATGTGACATTTGTGTTAATACACCTGACAACAACGTCTGTGGATGAATAGTAAATTGTGTCCATTTTTTCATGAATTTAAGACAGTTTTAAGAATTTGGATTTCGTTGCAATAAAGCAAAGTCTTGATACTTTTTCCCTTTAAGTTGTTTGTCAGAGATCGTCTGTTGAATAAAAAAGTGTCAAACTATATCAACCCGGCATATTTTGATTGTCAGAACACTTCAAAGTTGCTCCAATAGAAAAAATTGGGGTGTTGCTTGATTAATTTCCAGGTGTATAGTTATCCCTTGTGAAGGAATATTCAACACAGTCAAGCAAAACATGCTTGACTGTGATTCTTTCATCACAAGGGATAGAAAACGGAGGATCCTCACCTTTTAACAAGTACTCATGTGTATACCGCGTATGACCAATGCGACATCGTCGCATAATGACCTTCTCAAATCTGGACTGACAACCCAAGTAGGTGTAACCAATATACGGTTTTATTTCATGTAATTTACTGATACCTACTTGAGTGTCCCACGTCTTCTGCATTAGATCACGGATATAAGATCTAATTGTAACTTTGTAATCTGAATATGGAATAAGAAGTGGAGTCACAGATTTGTTGAGTGACGCCTTGGCAGCAAGATCAGCCAGTGTATTCCCTGAAATGCCTACGTGGCTGGGTAACCAGCAAAAGACGATGTCGTATTGGCCAGTAGCAAGATCATTATACAATTCAATAATTTCTATTAAAAGTGGATGTTTGCAAGAAATATTTTTAATAGCCTGAAGGCAAGAAAGAATATCGGAATAGATTATATATTGTTTACGTTTAGGGTGTCTTTGAATATATTTTAGAGCTGTTAATATGGCGTTAGCTTCAGCGGTGAAAATAGAACTATTATCGGGTAATCTAGAAGATATTGTTCTGGATCCAATGACAGTGGCACAAGCCACTGCGCCTCCGTGCTTGGATCCATCTGTAAATAAGGGTTTGTAATTGCTATATTTATGTTTTAATTGATGATATTCTTGTTTATATTGTAAGTCATTTGTTTCTGATTTTTTAAATGATGTTAATGTTAGGTCCACTTGTGGCCTAACCAATTGATAAGGAGGAGAAGAAAGAAGACGGGAAGGCGATATACTTTCCAGCTCAATGCCGGCAGAAGAAATAAATGGTTTAATTCTATGTCCAAGAGGTGGAACAAGAGAAGAATTTTTGTTATACAAATCCTCATAAAGGGGATTGAACACACAGTTATAGGCAGGGTTAGATTCATTAGAATATAATTTAGTAATGTATTGTAAAGACAATTTTATACGACGTTGAGTAAGAGATGGTTCATCGGCCTCAACGTAGAGACTATCAATAGGTGAAGTTCTGAAAGACCCAAGACAAAGTCGTAAGCCTTGATGGTGGACAGAATCAAGAAGTTGAAGGTTGCTTTTGCAGGCTCCACCATATACGATGGAGCCATAATCGAGTTTCGAACGTACGAGTGATCGATACAGGTGTAAGAGGGTTGCTTGATCCCCTCCCCACTTTGAGTTGGAAACAACTTTCAACAAGTCAAGCGCTTTCAGGCATTTAGTTTTAAGGGACTTAATATGAGGCAGAAATGTTAAATGGGAGTCAAAGATTAGGCCCAGGAACTTGGCCTCCTTTACAACTTTGATGGGAGTGCCATCTAGAGATAGTTCAGGGTCCTTATGTGGTTTATATTTTCTGCAAAAATGTATACAGTTAGTTTTGGACTTAGAAAATTTAAAGCCGTTATGAAGACACCATTTATTTATTTTGTTTAAACAAAGCTGCAGTTGCCGTTCAATACTATGCATATTTTTACCACGACAAGAAATATTAAAATCATCCACAAATAACGATCCATCAATTGAATCGTTCAAAACTTTGGATAAACTATTTATCTTTATGCTAAAAAGTGTGACAGACAAAATACTGCCTTGTGGAACACCCTGATCCTGATTGTAATGACCAGACAGGGTAGAACCCACTCGAACTTGAAACTGTCTATCATTTAAACAGTTGGCTATAAATTGAGGTAAACGACCTCGCAAGCCGAAGTCATGTAAGTCTCTTAAAATGCCATATTTCCAGGTTGTGTCATATGCTTTTTCGAGATCAAAAAGGATAGACACAGCATGTTATTTATGAATTAGTGCGTTTTTAACAAATGATTCTAAACGCACTAAGTGATCGACAGTACTTCTGTTTTTCGGAAACCACACTGTATATCAGTTATAAGGTTATTTGTTTCCAAGGACCAAACAAGTCGATTATTTATCATGCGTTCCATGGTCTTGCAAACACAGCTAGCTAATGAAATTGGCCGATAATTGGACGGATCGGTATGATCACGTCCAGGTTTAGGTATCGGTACAACTATGGCGTCACGCCATGATGGAGGAAAGTTACCCGATGTCCAAATATCATCAAAAATATTTAGGAGAGTTTCTAGGCAGGATTCTGGTAAGTGCTTCAGGAGTTGATAATGTATGTTATCAGCTCCTGTAGCAGTGTCATGAGCTTGATGAAGAGCAGTATGGAGTTCATGAATAGAAAACGTTTCATTATAATCTTCCCCATTATCAGAATTGAAATTAATAGTTTTCTTTTCTTGTTGTTTTTGATATTTCTGAAATTGTGGTACATAATTTGAAGAGGAAGAATGTTTAGAAAGGGTTTCACCCAGTTTATTAGCAATATCTGATTTATCAGTAAGCAATTGATCACCATGTTTAAGATGATGGACAGTAGATTTAGTACCTTTACCTTTGATTTTCTGGATCATGTTCCATACCTTGGACATGGGTGTCCGAGAATTTATTTTAGATACATAATTTTGCCAAGATTGGCGTTTGTTCTGTTTAAAAGTACGCCGTGCTTTAGCATTTAAAAATTTAAATTTATTTAAATTATGCACCATGGGATGGCGACGGAAATAATGTTCTGCCTTTTTCCTTGCCTTCCTAGCTTGTTTGCACTCATCGTTGAACCATGGTTTTCTTATGTGTGGAAGTGCAGAGGACTTTGGTATACATTCATCAGCTATAGATTTTAGGTCATCAGAAAACCTTTTGATAGCGTCAGGAACATCAATAAAATATTCATGTTGAAGCCTGGCAGCACACAACGTTTCATATAAAGGCCAGTCAGCCTTTTTAAAATTCCATCTTGATGATGGAGGAACATCAGATGGTGTTACAGATTTCAGTATAGTAGGAAAATGGTCACTTCCACAGAGGTCATTGTGAACTGACCATTCGAATTCATTTAGTAAGTTGGAGTCAGTTAATGACAAATCAAGAGCTGTATATGTTCCTGTGCCAGGATATAAATATGTATTGGTACCATCATTATATATACATAAATTATTATTTGAAATGAAATCCTCCAGAAGCTGACCTTTAGTGTTCGTGATTACACCACCCCAAAGTGGGTTGTGCCCATTTAAATCACCCATGAGAATACATGGTTTGGGTAATTGATCGTAGAGAGTTTGTAGATCAGCCTGCATAGGAGTTGATGAAGGCGGAATGTACAATGAACATAAAGTAAGCGTAATGTTCAAAGTCATTCGCACTGCAACAGCTTGAAGATTAGTTTTGAGTTTTACAGGACTGTGAATAACATCATGTCTTACAAGGATTGAAGATCCTCCACTGGCTCTATCACCAGGTGGGGAAAAGTGATGATATGCATTATATTGACGTAAGTTAAAAGTATTTGTCTGCTTTAGATACGTTTCTTGCAAGCAGAATGCTGATGGTGTAAAGTCTTGGACTAATAGGTGAAGCTCATTAAGATTAGTCGTTAGGCCCCTGCAATTCCACTGAATAATATATGAAGAAACTATTTCTTTGGGGGATTTATTGGGGATCTACCCCTTGATTTCTAGAGGGCGACAAGCTATGTGCCCTACTTGGGATGTTTTCGGACACATCCATGTCTTCTAAGGATCCAAACTTAATAAAAAGTTTGATGGTGTCATTTGAACCTTTGGAGGTTCTGCTACTTTGACATTTTTGTATGTCATGTTTGGTTTTGATTTTATTTTTGGTAATATCTTTCCCATTGTTTTGTGATTGAGGCTTAGGCATAGCCTGTGATGATGAGGACGATTGTTCTTGAGAAGATGACCGTGATTGAAATGGAGCAAGTGTTTTTGGATGTGATTTAGCGGTCTGGGTCGACTGGTTGGGTGTGTATATTTCAGGTTTCTCTGTATCCACCCATGTCAGATCAGTTTGGCACTCCACTGACGAAGTGGATACAGTTGCTTTGTGACTGGCGGCAGAGGGTATTCTCGTAACTGAGGCATAAGAAGTGGTCTGGTCTGTTGGGGAAAGAACAGGTTTCTTGGCATCAGCAAAACTAACATTTTGTGTGAACTTAATTTTGTTTATTTCCATTTGTTGAATCCAGATGGGACATTGTTTCGAGAAAGATGAATGTGTCCCAGAGCAGTTTGCACATTTTTTAATGTTGTTATTGCAATCCGCAGTACCATGAGTTTTCTCACTGCAATGAGCGCATGTTACCGAGTTAGTACATGTAGTGACACCGTGTCCATACTTTTGACATTTGAAACATCTCAGTGGATTGGGAATATAGGTATCAACACTGAGATTGCAATATCCTGCTCTAACTGATTTTGGAATGGTTGGTGAAGAAAAATGGAAAAGATAAGTATTAGTAGGTTTTGTTTCAGAGTTTATTCGTGTTGTAAATCTTTTGACAAAAATCACTCCTTGCTCTTTCATTTCTGCAGCTATATCAAGTTCTGACATATCAGAAAACAGTCGATCTCTGTCTCTGACAATCCCTTTGCTCGTATTCAGCGTCCTGTGAGGAGAAATTGAGACTGGAACTCCAACGAACAACTCGGTAGACATCAGGTTGGTGGATTGCTGTTTCCGATTACACTCTATAAGGAGAGAGCCTGAACGTAATCGCCTGACATTTCTGACCTCACCCGCAATACCATGTATAACTTTGGATACTGCAAAAGGATTTAATTTAATAGGTGATTTGTCAAGAGTTTCCATAACGAGAAATCGTGGCCAATATTCGATTGAGCTGGACGGTCGAGGGTCATCATCATCATCATAGTCAAGGTGACGTTTGTTTCTTTTTAGGGGGGTTGTGTAAGCCATGGGTAATTTAGTATGGTTCATCATCTGAGCTCCCCACCCACCACGGAGTATCACAAGGACAATGCTAAAAACAAGTGGGTCTCCGACTTGCAGCACCAAGCATACTCAGATGATATACTCTAGCGGAAGAATTATAAATAACTAATCCACCAGATTGGCCCATGAGCCACCTCCTTCTGGCATAAGACTCTAGGCAAAGTTTAAATACATATTAACATTTTTCCAATTCCAAATAATTGCACAGTAATAATAAGTCCAAGTCCGAAATCAAACAATTCCAAATACAATGTGTGCATTGACATGTAAACAGTCCATACACAGGCCTTGGCATGACCAGCCGATTGGTTGAACCGGGCCCATTCAACCTCCCGTCTAGGTGAAGTAAGGGTCGAAGGGGTGTGTTGAGCAAAGGGAACGCGGTTACAGGTCCCCAGTGCTCTCAACCCCCAGACTCCCGTCCTCCACCGACACAGGGCCGCAACCAACGGCAAACGGGTTGGTGGACCAAATATCCCCCCGGGTCCACTACGGGGGTGTCGGCGAGCTCTTGGCGTTACCCAGCACCCACCACGAGGAGGTGGCTCGCCACGGGTGCCTGTAGGAGAGAGACGAGGGAGCACCAAATACTGTTATGTCACCATGACTGCTCACAAGGAGTGAGTGAGTGAGTTTAGTTTTATGCCGCACTGAGCAATATTTCAGCCATATGGCTGCGGTCTGTAAATAATCGAGTCTGGACCATAAAAGAAATCCTGTGACCAACATCATGAGCATAGCTCTGCTCAGTTGGAAACCGATGACATGTGTCAACCAAGTCAGCTAGTCTGACCACCCGATCCCGTTAGTCGCTTGTAACGACAAGCAGAGTCACCTTTTATGGTAAGCATAGGTTGCTGAAGGCCTATTCTACCCAGGGACAACTTCTCACCAAGGTGAAGCATCTGGGTACTCCCAGGGGCCAGCTTTCTGAAAGGGTTTTCTTTCATGGGAGATATAAATGGTCACAATCAAAAGGATACAGGTAACGTCCTCGCAGAACTGCTTGATAATCCTGATATGTGCCTTTGTAATGAAAGCAGCTACACGTATCTCCTGTCAGCTCTAGGTTACCCTGCTGAAGACGTGTATTTGGTTTATTATTAACTAATATACTGAGTAAGTGATAGTTATTTTATTGGGTCACAATGTCTAGAGTTTTGAGTTATAGTTATTACGGGTCACATCATTATCACCCATATTTTAGCGGCAGGCATTCTTGATAGCTCTCCAGTTACCCGCCCGTGGCCAGCTATTGTTTACTTGCTTATGGCTACAGTCTGCTGGAATATTCTCAACTGTGTGTCGTATGTATAAAGGCTGGTGGTTGTGTTGACACACACACAAAAAAAAAACACACACACACACGGACTTACGCTCGGAATTTCTGCAGTTCTGCCTCTGCCTATCATTGACTTCATTTAGGCTTTCTGCTCTCTCTGTAATTCCAAGATTCTGGTGAGTTAATATTCTACAATTGAGACCCAGTATCATAGACTTGTGACTCAACTGTATTGTGCTAGAAATCTGTGCTTTGATTTATTGCAACTCGTTCATTGTTTGTTCAATATATTATTGAATTTTTTAGACTTGTATGTGTTATATTTGCTGGTTCAGAGGGGACGGTCATTTACATCAGGATCTGTGGCAAAAGGACGTCGTTTTGTTTCTGGTAATAAGGGTTTCGTAAGCCACGGTTAATGTTTACAGGCTCATCATTCAAGCTCCCCATCCGCCACGGAGTATCACAAGGACAATGCCAAAAACAAGTGCGTGAGCCATCGTGCATGAGACTCTAGGCAAACTTCATTAAATTAAATTCCACAATCTTTCAAACACAGATAGTGGTTCATGGGGTGTATTGAGTGAGATAGGACTATGGATTATATCCTGCTTCACTATAATTGATTCTATGTCTATGTTCTCGTCACGGTATGGCTGTAATATTGCCAGGGTGACGTTAAATATTAGCTCACGCACTCACTGTTATTGGAGATCCTCCAGCAGCCTGATGACCTGAACGGGCGAAACAATGGTATCGGCTGATTTGATATATGTCTCTTGCAAGCTCATGGTTTCAGATCTTGAACTAAAAACTGTAAATCATTCAAATTATTCCTCAGTCCCCCTACAATTCCACTTATTTATATTTTGAGAATCCATTGTGATATGGAAGAAGGCTCCCGGCCATTCTTTTTGTGAGAGTGGCTGTTGAACCCGTTGCTCAGTGGTGATGACACATTCATGTCATCTAAGAGATCGAACCCATTTAAAATGGAAATCTATCAATTCTAATTTGCTTGTGAGAATAGTCAACAGAAACATTTTTTAAACAATTGATGCAGGCGTTCGGGTTTCTTTTGATATTTATACTTTTTGTGAGGACGATATAGATGCTGTACCAGAATGGATATCATGAACACGCATAAGGGTCTGTGTATTCACCCAAGTCAAGTCGGTTTGACAATCAACGGAAAGAGTGAAGAGTTTCATCATTTTGTAGGTTGACTTTCCCAGCAGTGGAATGGTGCCATAAGAGGAAGCTGAAGCAGCCAACTTCAGTGCTTCTGAAATGCTGAGATTCTTTTCTGTTTTGATGCGTTGACCGACCATCTTGAATTGCCAAACAGGACACTGCTTAGAGGAAGATATGTAAGAACCACAACCATTTTCGTTCTGATGAACATGTACCATTATCATGGTCTTTGTGACCACGGCGAAAAATATTGTTATGTTTTACAGAATAGAACTGAAATGCAGCAGAGAGGGTACGGGTGATCCTGGCACAGTCAAGCTGGTAAAGCTCATCATCAGCTCAGGGCCCTCACCCCCTCTACACGCTGCCCAGACAGCGACTGTGACTTCTCCCAGGAAACACTGCCTAGTCGAACACATCAGGAACTTTCCGAAGAATATGGAGGCTCCCCAACAATGCAGCCTTCTGCATTACCCAGATTGTCAGAAGGGCCGTGCTCCCGGTACCAAACCAAGGGCACCGAGAACAATTGGGAGCCTGACGACAGTGAACTTGGGATGCAAGTGAGACATTTCAAAGGCTAGGTCCGCATATTTATCATGCTTTGCTTGCTCAAGGCGCTCACATATAATTCCCTCGGTCATTGGATGTCATTGGATGTCAGTATCAACGGCAAATTGTATTATCAGTCTCAACTCCCTTGGGAGTATACAACTCAGTGGCTTATTGTGGGTATCGCATCCAGAACATGGGACCTGGAGCTCTTGAAGAGCTGTTTCAAGAGCTCTTATTGTTACCCAACATTCATCACCAGGAGGCAGCTCTTCTCGGGTACCAGCAATGATGGACAATGAAATAACTAGATTATCACAGGAACAAATTTAAGACAAAGAGACAAGAGAGAATTAAATTATAAATGGGAATACAATAAAAAAACAGGCAATGGATTCCCAGCAACTGAAGGTTGATCACCATATTAGGGACGATAGGGACTTCTAGTATATTTGGCTCCGACATGGGCACTAGATGGACTTAAATCATCCCGTCAGTCCTTAGTAGTGAAAGTGGCACTACAAAGAAAACATGTTTAACAACATTGAGGAATGAATATCTAATAAAATGCACAAGAATATCATGGTAATAGATTTCATGGAATATAACAGAAACATGAAGAGGCCACTGGTGCACTAAAATAACAACAGGAGGGGCCGGTGATACTCTAGAACAATGGTAATGATGGGGTAAATCATAAAGTAATAATGTATAGGCCAGTTGTATGCTTCTCTCGAGGTTAATACGGTGTGCCTTACCATCTTTGAAGCAGTGTCACACGAACAGTAACGGAGAAGCAGACAACGTATTTATGTCACCGCCATGTTTCAATTGTACGGCCATGTTATTAAGTTAGGCCCCGCGATATTTTCCCTAACCGACTGATGGGGAAATGTGCCGAACTCTGGGATTTGAAATATCAGCGACGACGGGGAGAAATATGGACTGTGGAAATAATAGAACTGATTTTCGCTTCATAAACAACAAACAGCAACATAAAACGTTGATACAATATGTATTGATAGTAGAACCACAAGTCATACAAGCTGATCGTGATATGCAGAAGTAACAGTTTTAAAAACTCAGTTAACAGTAAAAATGGCTAAGATGCACGCCCCATCCAGTCAAAGGATTAGAACATTCCTTTTGTTTTCCGTATTCACAAGAGAAAAGAGCAACAAAAACTAGGATAAGCTGATCGGTCAGATGACACAGCTATTTGCTGAACTATGTCACTTGGTGTGCTCTTTTTTGTACTATCACGTTAACGTTCTAAACGGTGCAGTTCTGGAACATTGACGCCGTGTGGTTCAGTTTTACATTGGCTTCGTTGGTACGTACTGAGAAGTCGCAAAACAGCTCGTTTAGATCCAGTTCCTCTATGAGAGCAAGCTCTTTGCCTTCGTGGTGAGTACCCTGAGTTATCGGCAATAATGACGTCTCTCCCGACCTTAAACTTGTGGCGGCTTTGTCGGCATTTGTGAAGTCGACGCAATAGTTGATTCGACGGACACATCCCAGAGGATAAAACGTGCTTCATCTTCATATTTTTAGATACTCGCTGGTAAACAGCAAGTGAACTAAAGCTTTTATGACCAGTGACGCTCATGATCTGTGCAGTTGCAAACTTGTCCCTAGTGAGGATAGTAACCCCTGTCGCCTTGATGCGGTGGTTAGTGTACACCTGGGAAAGCCTACAAAGCTTACTCATATTTTTCATGAAAGGCGACAGATTGTTTATCCCGAGTGGTTTGACACAGGACCATCCATCATATTTTTCACAGAAACTCTCTTAGATATTGCCACAGTCGATCGCTGTCAGGATGAAGCTTACGGATGTGGGCAGCATAGGATGTCACAGGAGAAAAGGGTGAGCCAAGCTGCTCCATCATGACACCACCATAGGATTCTTTGTGATTCTTGGTGAGGTCACCTATATATTTCTGCACGAATTTAAGTCCCGTTTCATGATCACTCATGATCGGGAATGTAGATTTCTTCATTATTTCCCGATGTTGTCCATACCACGGCGGAAAATTAGAATCTTAAATCATATTGTAACTTTTTTGAGTGAGTGAGAGATTTAAAATTTAAGGTCACTTGGGCAATATTTCAACTACGTGACTAAAATGGTACCACTGGCGAGCCACCTCCTCCTGGTGGGTGCTGGGTAGCGCTGAGAGCTCGCCAACCCCTCATTGTGGACCCGGGGACATATTTGATCCTCCAACCCAACCTGGTGGTTGAGGGCAATAGGAGCCTGCAACTGTGTTCCTGTTGCTCAACACACCACTTTGGCCCTGACTGAAGCTAGACGGTTGTTTGAATGGGAGCGGGTTTAACCAACTGGCTGGTCATGCCAAGCCGAGTGAATGGATTATAGTGAGTGAGCGAGTGAGTCAATATTTATCGTCACATCGACAATATCGCAGCCATATCGTGACGAGTACAATGACGACAAAAATCTATGATATATATCAATAATAATCTAATAACTGTTGACAAAGAACAACAAAACCGCTATTATATCACAGACATTCAATTAAAACTACTAATGATATCTAAAACAGTTTAATTACTGAGGACAATACAATATACAAACGGGTTATAGATTGCCAACAACTGAAGGTAGATCAGCATACTAGGGGCCATGGGGACTTACAGTACTTTTGCTACCTGCATGGAACCTAGCTGGATTTACATCAACCCTTCAGCCGTTAGCAATTTTGTCATATCTAGCCATATATTAACACTATACCTATGCTACGAGGGTTCAGTTGCCACTCCGCTAAAGGAGGCACGTCCGGCCGGGAGAGAGCGTATGCGTGGACGTTCTTGGCTCCTGAGATGTGAAGCGCGCGGATGCTAGGCGGAGCCTGTCTAAAAGTCAGAACAGGCGGAGGGTCAGGTCCAGGAGAGGAGTGGCTCTGGTGGAACGTTCTTAACGGTTGATCGTCCCGGCTGTGACCGAGCTGTCCATGTGGAGCAGTAAGGTCCGATGCCTGAGGAGAATGGACCAGTGGAGGATGGCAAGCCGGACAGCGTCCTTCCGTCTGCCAAGCAGGTATCTGCCCTCTGGTCCGACCCCAGTGAGCACCCCATCCTTTGGTGGAGGTGTCCATGAAAAGGTGACTGGTCGAAGAAGGTGTCCTTAGGGAAAGTCCTCTGAGGACCTTGTGGTCCACCTTCCACCTGGCGAGAAAGTGTCTGAGGTGAGGTGCGAGACTTATTGGGTGAAGACAGTGGGCCTCCCTGACGTGCTCATTGAGGAACACCTGAAGAGATTGGATCATCAGCCTCCCCCTGACGGTCAGGTCCAGGGCTGACGTTAGGAGGCCCAGTATCCGTTGCCACTGCCTGAGGGACAGGGACTCTGATAGTGCACGAGTCATTAGGGGCGCTAGGCTTGTCATCCGCTGCTTGCTTACGTATTGGAGAGAGGTGGATGGTACTAGGTCCGACGTCTCCAGGTTCATTCACTTTCTACCCTGTCCTTAGTATGGTGATCTACCTTCAGTTGTTGGCAAGCTATAGCTCATTTTTATATTGTATTGTCCGCTTTAGATACATTGTTTTAGGTCTAATCACTAGTTTTACATTCTATGTGATTTTCTAGTTAGTTTTATTGGTATTTGTCGACAGGTTTTTACAATGTATGTTGTGTTAACCCATTTGTATATTTATAATTAATCGTTATCGTCACGATATGGATGCAGTAGTGCCGATGTGACGTTAAATTATAACTCACTCACTCACTCACGCCAGTTCTTCCTCAAAACGGATGATCTATCTACAGCTGTCTCACCCTCGCCAATGGCTTTATCACTGGAACCAAACCCGGTGCCAAAACCATCGTCTGTTATGAAATCAACAAATTAGAACTTGACCATTCTTATCATTCAGATTGTATACCAAAGGGTCAGCGTGACCCTGTATGGATACAAAATCGTTATCAAAACTTGGAAGACATGGATGTCTCTCCACTATCCCATCAACGCAACAGCAGCGAGTTTCTTTATCTAGAAAAAGGAAACACAGATCCCTCTTACAACCAGCTTTAACATCAGCGTTTCTAGTTCACTACTTCAGTGGAAATGCTGAGGTCTTAGGACCAATTTAAGCAATGTGTCCACTGTTCTGGTCAGCGTTTGTCCTCGTCAAAAGAGTGTCCCATATGGAAAAGAGAGATGAAGATTAATAAAATCAAAACTATTCAGAACATTAGTTGCATTGATGTCAGGTAATTTGTACCTTCCTTTGATCCTAATGGGTCCTATGCCTCTGTAACTATACCAGCTTTGATAACATCATGTATTGGCTGTGACACAGATTTGACATGGATACATTCAATTAATCCAGAACCCTCCTGCATGTCCGAATCATGCTCACAAATTACTGCTGAGCCTTCTTCAGCTGTACAGATTCCTGTATCGTCTCCTGCGTCTGTAACCCCAAATGAACAAACAGGGATACAAAATGACTCAGCACCAAATTCGCACTCCAAGAAGGGAAAAAGTGCTTTATCCAGATATAAAAAATATAAAAATAACTCATCTCGAACCAATGAAACGAGTAGAGTGTCAAAAGGTTCTGATGATCCCATCAAACCTTACAAAATAGTTTGGATCATTTGAAGGGATGGATGTTTCAGAGAGCATCCCCCATAGAGCAACAAATTTGTCGCCTAAACGTAATGGGCGAGCGAGATATCTAATTAATCCGCCTAAGAGATGAAAAGTTCTCAGCCCTTGGTACAGTGGATTTGTAGAGGACTGAACAATAACTTAATCGAAATACTGTTACTCAAACAACATCTTAAATCGCCAGCATTATGTCTATAAATACAGATAACTTTAATTTGAGACAGTATAGTGATTATCATTCTTTTTCTCCTGTAGGAGACAAAGCTACTGGAGACACGTCTATTTTGGTTCACCAAAGCGTCATTCATAGCCCTGTTACTCTAAATACAGATTTGCAAACTGTTGATGTTCGTCTGACTTTACATATGGCCCTGACACTGTGCAGCTTGTATATACCTCCCTATTCAAATATTCAACAATCAGATCTCCTCTCACCATGTCTCATCTTGGGCGATCTTAGCGGACTCAACCCACTTTGGGGAAGTGCCAACACAAATACTGAAGGTAAAGTCATCGAGCAATTCTTATCTGATAATAACTTAAGTATTTTCAAAGATGACTCAACCACTTATTTACATCCAGCTACGGGAACGTACTCTTCCCTGGATATATCTTTTGCTGATTCTAAATTATATAATGGATTTGAATGGGAGATCCATGATGACCTATGTGGGAGTGATCATTTCCCCACCATTCTTAAAGGCATAAGGCGGATGACCCAACGTTATCCACACGAAACGTCTCCAGGGCTGACTGGTCATTATATAAAATACTTTCTTCTGAACAATTAAAACCTGATGTTTTTGTGAACAGCGAAGATCATACAGCTGTTTTCTGATACACTCTATAACATTACTGACCAAACTATACCAAAGTCCTTTGCGGTTCCACACATTTGTGAGCCATGGTTCAATAATAAATGTAAACAGGCCACAAAGTGTCGGAAGAAAGCCAAAAAGTATTTTCGCCGACATCCTACTGTACATAATTTTAAATGCGAAAGTCAGACGTGCTTTCAAACAAAATAAGCGCCAGTCATGGCGAAAATATGTTTCTAAAATAAACTCACGCACACCTATGTCCAAGGTGTGGAGTATGATTCAAAGAATAAATCTACTGTTCACCATCTGAAGGCTATTAACTAATAAATCTGACATTGCCAATTAACTTGGTGAAACTCTCGCCAAGCATTCATCTTCATCGAATTATGCCCCTGAGTTTCAAAAGTTTCAGAAACAGCAGGAGAAGAAAAGATTAAATTTTAACTCAGACAACGGTGAAGATTACAATGAATGATTTTCACTACATGAGATACAGACCGCCCCTGAGCAAGCTCATGATACAGTAACAGGGGCTGATGATATCCACTATCAGCTCCTGAAGCCTTCGTCCGAATTATGTCTGGAAACGTTGCTTAATATTTTGATACCATATGGACATCAGCGAATTTCCGAGCTTCTTGGCTAAATGCCATTGCACTCCCCATTCCAAAACCTGGCCGGGATCGTACCGATCCGTCTAATTACAGACCAGTCTCTTTAACAAGTTGTGTCTGTAAAACCATGGAACGAATAATAAACAACAGGTTAACATAGTATCTTGAAACCAATAACCTCATAACAAATATTCAATGTGGTTTCAGGAAAAATCGTAATACCATTGATCATTTGATACGTTTAAAATCCATGGTCAGAAATGCATTAGTAAATAAACAACATGCTGTATCAATTTTCTTTGACCTCGAGAAAGCTTAAGATACAACCTGTAAGCATGACATTTTGAAGGATTTACATGACTTTGGTTTGAGAGGCCGTTAGCCTCTTTCATATCACAATGTTTATAAGACAGCCAATTTCAAGTCCGAGTGGGTTCTACCCTGTCTGATCACTACAATCAGGGTCAGGGTGTCCCTCAAGGCAGTAATTTGTCCGTCACACTGTTTAGCATCAAGATCAATAGTTTATCCAAGGTTTTTAATGATTCAATTAATTGATCATTATATGTGGATGACTTTCAATATTTCCTGTCGTGGTAAAAATATGCATACAGTTCAACGGCAACTGCAGTTGTGTTTAAACAAGATTAATAAATGGTGTCTTGAAAACGGTTTTAAATTTGCTAAATCCAGAACGAATTGTATGCGTTTTTGTAGGAAATATAAGCCTCATAAGGACCCAGAATTATATTAAAATGGCACTCCCATCAAAGTCGGAAAGGAGGCTAAGTTCAGGAACATGAAGTTAGAAACGGATTCGGGATTCGGGATCCGAATCCCGAATCTGAAATTTTTGTTCGGATTCGAGATTTAAATCCTGAACTATGCATGTATCATGTATCATGTGTGTATCATGTATCATGTATGTATGTATGTATGTATGTATGTATGTATCATGTATGTATCATGAATCATGTATGTATGTATCATGTATGTATGTGTCATGTATGTATCATGTAGCATGTACGTATCATGTATCATGTATGTATCATGTAGCATGTATGTATCATGTACCATGTATGTATCACGTATCATGTATGTATCATGTAGCATGTGCGCATCATGTAGCATGTATGTATCATGTGGCATGTATGTATCATGTAGCATATATGTATCTATGTATGCATCATGTATGTATCATGTATGTATCATATAGCAAGTACATATCCTGTATCATGTATGTATCATGTAGCATGTACGTATCATGTATGACTTTTCTTCATATTCGGGTTTCGGTATTTGAATCCCGAATCTGAATATTTTGGTCAGATTTGGAGTTATGAACATCAGTGTCAATATACATAATCTCACCCCTTCTAAGGTACTAAGGGCCGTTAGTAAATCTGGGTATCGTAAAAACATGAACACCCAAACCTACATTTTTCCATATTTCAGCCTCAACATTGAATTTTCTTCATATTCGGGTTTCGGTATTTGAATCCCGAATCTGAATATTTTGTTCGGATTCGGAGTTATGAACATCAGTGTCAATATACATTATCTCACCCCTTCTAAGGTATTAGGGGCCGCTAGTAAACCTGGGTATCGTAAAAACATGAACACACAAACCTACATTTTTCCATATTTCAGCCTCAACATTGCCTTTTCTTCATATTCGGGTTTCGGTATTTGAATCCCAAATTTGAATATTTTGTTCGGATTTGGGATTCAAATCCCGAATCTGAATATTTTGTTCAGATTCGGAGTTATGAACATCAGTGTCAATATACATAATCGCACCCCTTCTAAGGTACTGGAGGCCGCTAGTAAACCTGGGTATCGTAAAAACATGAACACCCAAACCTACATTTTTCCATATTTCAGCCTCAACATTGCCTTTTCTTCATATTCGTGTTTCGGTATTTGAATCCCGATTCTGAATATTTTGTTCGGATTCGGGATCCCGAATCTGAATATTTTGTTCGGATTTGGGATCCCGAATTTTGGGACCTACATTTTTCCATATTGCAGCCAGAATCGGGATTCCAATAATTTTGTACGCTATCCAAAGAGTGATTAGACACAACGAGAATGGACACTGTTGCACCATTGATAAGGAACAATGCATCAGTTGTCTCAACCCACGTTATAGATGTTTTGTGGGAATAATGAACAAATAATATTTTTATATGTCCTCTTTCATGTTTCTAAGACAGTGTAAGTGCATCTGTATTTACATTCTTCTCTTGTCAAATGTTCTACAAGTATTTAAGAAATTATAAGTTATTGTGTAAGAAGTCAAAGAATTGGTAACAACAAGAAATATTACAGATTTTAGCTAGACGTTCACAATATTTACGCCCGTTAAACATGACTGACCTTCCTCAAATCGGTTGCTTTCATTAATGTATTTGCGCATTTCAGTGATACGTCGTTGTTCGCAACTTGGCATTCCCACAATTAGAATAAAACGTTTCTTACAAATGAAATTTCGTCGTTAGTTCCGTGAAAGATAATTTTAAAACAGAAACGACGCGATTAAGGGGAGACATTTTCAAATCATAGTAATATCAAAATCGTGAAATCGTGATTGTAATTACTAACAACATAAACTACAAACCATTAGCCCATATACACACATAACGTTAGTAAGCTGAGACGACTTGTGTCCTTACAAACACAAGAACATATATGATTTCTTAATGTGCATGTGAAAACTGTGATGAAATGAAACTAGAAACGTTAATGAAATAACTCTAAATTCATACACATTTGTAGACAGTTAACAATGATTTGTGATGACTATCAAAACACTGACATACTTTTTGAAATGTGTTTGCTTTATTTTGTTAACTCCATCTTCACTATATTTCCTAAATGTTCTATCAGATGTCAGTCCCATTGCTCAAGGAGTCTGGAAGAAGAAAGAAAATATCATAGATTGAATACGTGTGGTAGAAAGTCATTGATGGTTTTGTGTCTTGCGCATGTATGATGGTATGTCGCGATACTGACCAAGCTTTAGTCAACGATACAGTGATAGATGTAAAGTCAGTATATGCGAGGACTATGTATTTATTTCACTTCTTTGTATCGCCTTCGTGTGCTCATAAAATTACATGTTGCAAGTGAAAGTGTGCGTAGCTAAATACAAACGGTGCCGTTTTCCAACTCTTCCACGGACTGTTCTTCTCTGAAGCGACAGGTAGTATTTGCCAAATGGTCTATTTTTAGGTAAGCATTCGTTTTGTCGTTGAAGTATTTTACTTTAGTGGCATGTTTAGGCATGTGTAATTAGGAGGCACTGATAAACCTAGAAGTCCTGTGTCTATAAATGGTCGATGCTGACATACGCTGACAAACGAAAAGCAAAAACTGAGGAGCAGTGGTCAATGTCTTTGAAGGGCATTTAAAGTGAAATGCATAAGAATGAAGATTTTATGGATATCAACTTCTTTATATGAGAACACAACGTTTCGGAGTTAATGCTTACTCCTTCATCAGGTCTACGAAAGCCTAATGCTGACACTTTTGTAGCTCAAAATATTTTTTCAAAGACAATTCTCGTTACTTCAATTATTTACTCGTTGCTTCGAGTATTTTCTCGTTATTTCAATAATTTTCTCGTAACTTCGAGTATTTTCTCGTTATTTCAAATATTTTTTCGTTGCTTCAATTAATTTCTCGTTACTTCGAGAATGTTCTCGTTACTTCAAGTTTCTTTCAAAAACTTGAAATTTCGAGTATTTTCTTGTTATTTCAAATTTTTTTCGTTGCTTCGATTAATTTCTCGTTACTTCGAGAATTTTCTCGTTGCTTCAAGTTTCAGTCAAAAACTTGAAATTTCGAATATTTTCTCGTTGCTTCAAGTTTCTTTCAAAAACCTGAAATTTCGAGTATTTTCTCGTTGCTTCAAGTTTCTTTCAAAAACTTGAAATTTCGAGTATTTTCTCGTTGCTTCAAGTTTCAGTCAAAAACTTGAAATTTCGAGTATTTTCTCGTTGCTTCAAGTTTCAGTCAAAAACTTGAAATTTCGAATATTTTCTTGTTGCTTCAAGTTTCTTTCAAAAACTTGAAATTTCGAGTATTTTTTCGTTGCTTCAAATTTCTTTCAAAAACTTGAAATTTCGAGTATTTTCTCGTTGCTTCAAGTTTCTTTCAAAAACTTGAAATTTCGAATATTTACTCGTTGCTTCAAGTTTCTTTCAAAAACTTGAAATTTCGAATATTTTCTCGTTGCTTCAAGTTTCTTTCAAAAACTTGAAATTTCGAGTATTTTCTTGTTGCTTCAAGTTTCAGTCAAAAACTTGAAATTTCGAATATTTTTTCGTTCCTTGAAGTTTCTTTCAAAAACCTGAAATTTCGAGTATTTTCTCGTTGCTTCGATTCCTTTTTCTTAATTTCTAAGTTTAATGGAGGTAGCATGTATATTTTAGATCTGCCCCGAGCAAGATGACATCCTCATAGTCACAGGCTAAGTCACATGTCCATGGATACAGCAAAAAAAAATAAAATTCATATCTGAGTATAACCATCAAATGGCACATCTATGGATCATGCTTGGTACGTGTGCCAAATTTCATGAAGCTAGCATGTATAGTTTAAGGAAATCTCCGTACGACATGACACCCTCATATCCACAGCCTAAGTCACATTTGGGAGGAAACCGCAAAAGGTTCATATCTGGGTTTAAACCCCAAATGGCAAACCTATCTATCATGCTTGATGCGTGTTCCTAGTCTGATGAAGTTATCATGAATAGTTTAGGAAATATGCTTGGGATGGTATCGACCCCCCAAAGGACAGACCATTTAAAACAACACATTTTATAGTTGGTTGCACAAGGCTTAATTAACTGTGTCGTTGAAAATTGTGGTATGTGTCCTGATGAAAAAGACAACATTAGGTTTAGAAATGGTTATACGACCTCTGGCCATATGAAACTTTAAGTGTTATTGAAATTGTTCATTAAATATTTTCAAGAAAACTGCTTCGCCACATGTTGTATGTGGAGACTGGAAGCAAACCAATTCGTACTGATATTCATACCAAAATGGTATGCTTTTTGATCAAATTGACTTCAGTCAAATCCTCAAAGTTATCGAATATATGGTATCATTTCACAGTTAAGTCTTATTTGCGGTTCACTCCAAAATGACAGACCTCCTGTAAGATAAATTCAGTTAGTACACTAGTTAGCTCAGCCATGCTCTCCACCCCTATTCCATTAATGAGTTCACTTGGAGTCAGTACATAGTATACAGTCTGTTCAATCTTGGAATTCAAGCAATACTCAATCATCAAAAGGATTTCATTTCACAATGTATGAACTTGAAGTAATTCCAGAACCTTATTTTAAATTAACCTTACAAAGTAGAATTTCACTGAGAAAATTTAGGACAACAAATCATAGGTTACTAATGGAAACAGGGCGCTGTCTGAATGGTTTGAAAGAAAGCCGACTTTGTAATCTTTGTAAACAAGCCATATGTGACGAATTCCATGTTTTACTAATATGCCCACCACTTGTCGAACAACAACGAGTATCATTTTCAACAAAATATTTCAGTGTGAATCCCTCTACCTGTACATGTATTTTTCTCATGAAATGTGATTATCAACCACTCATTCTCAAATTATCCAAAAATATGACACACTATGCCTTTTCAAATGATATCAAATTCTGTTTGTTCTTCTACCAGTCACTACAGAGTATAGTAACAACACATTTCCATCTTTCTTAATTTACTTGTAATTAGAGTGAAAAGTAGTCGAGAACTGAGTTGTTTGAGAAGCTGAGAATGTTCTCAAGCACTTTTAATATAAAAAGTCTTAATATAAAAATCATAATTCATTACATGAATTAAAACAAAGTATAGTTTCCATATCTGGGCACATGTTATTATTATCAGCTTAATTAAGCCTTATGCAAACAACCCTAAAGTGTGTTGTTTTAAGCGGTCTGTCTTTTGTGAGGTCTGCTTTATGGGAAGATACCGCGGTTGCAAGGGTGCGCATCCTCCCTATTGAACTGAAAGTTTGTTTTATGACCACTGAAACTCGGGTGGTGTAGGGTGTAGATTGTAGGGTGTGTGTGACTGAGGATGTCATCTTGATCGGGGTAGATCTCCTAAAATATACATGCTAGCTTCATCAAACTTAGAAATTAAGGACAATAAAATCGAAGCAACGAGAAAATACTCGAAATTTCAAGTTTTTAGAAGAAACTTGAAGCAACGAGTAAATATTCGAAATTTCAAGTTTTTAAAAGAAACTTGAAGCAACGAGTAAATACTCGAAATTTCAAGTTTTTGAAAGAAACTTGAAGCAACGAGTAAATACTCGAAATTTCAAGTTTTTAGAAGAAACTTGAAGCAACGAGTAAATATTCGAAATTTCAAGTTTCTGACTGAAACTTGAAGCAACGAGAAAATACTCGAAATTTCAAGTTTTTAAAAGAAACTTGAAGCAACGAGTAAATATTCGAAATTTCAAGTTTTCAAAAGAAACTTGAAGGAACGAATAAATATTCGAAATTTCAAGTTTTTGAAAGAAACTTGAAGCAACGAGAAAATATTCGAAATTTCAAGTTTTTGAAAGAAACTTGAAGCAACGAGTAAATATTCGAAATTTCAAGTTTTTGAAAGAAACTTGAAGCAACGAGTAAATACTCGAAATTTCAAGTTTTTGAAAGAAACTTGAAGCAACGAGAAAATACTCGAAATTTCATGTTTTTGACTGAAAATTCTCGAAGTAACGAGAAATTAATCGAAGCAATGAAAAAAATATTTGAAATAACGAGAAAATACTCGAAGTTACGAGAAAATTATTGAAATAACGAAAAAATACTCGAAGCAACGAGTAAATATTTGAAGTAACGAGAACTGTCTTTGAAAAAATATTTTGTGCTACAAAAGTGGCAGCACTAGGCTTTCGTACAGGTCATTATGAAGGGAAACAAGGAATATTTTCTCACTGTGAAAACCATAAAATACTTGCATTTAGGTAGCCAGTTTCGCTGACGACATATGCTTTATTTGATTTTTGCATGTTGAACGGAAGCGGTGTTGATATAAATTGTAAAACTTGTTCAGTAATGCCAGTTCATTTTTATCAATAGAAATATGTTCAAACCAAATATTGACGCAAAAAATCAACTTACATTTGCTTCTTTTTACGCCTTCATTCAAGAATCATGGGTGCATTCTATATTTAGTTACTTCCTTGTTAACATACGGTTAGTTTGGAACCAAATATCCTTTATCCTCAGTTTGACATGGACCTTAAAATGCAATATTTCTTGTAAGACAATATCCAGCACTATGTTTACATCAATATCCACGCCACCCACCCCACCCCCAGTGACGGTACATGCCTGCATGTGTGTTTCCCATCACGTATATCCTATCCTTCTCGTTTTGTCATTCATCCATGCGACACTGATTCCAAACAGTAGATGTAATAAAGTGCGATTGCAACAGATGTAATCAAATAAGCATATCATACTGCAAAGAAAAAATCGAGTAGGAAAAATATTTCGTATTTTTAACCATTGACCACTGCTCCTCAGTTTTTGCTTTTCGTTTGTCAGCGTATGTCAGCATCGACCATTTATAGACAAAGGACTTCTAGGTTTATCAGTGCCTCCTAATTACACATGCCTAAACATGCCACTAAAGTAAAATACTTCAACGACGAAACGAATGCTTACCTAAAAATAGACCATTTGGCAAATACTACCTGTCGCTTCAGGGAAGAACAGTCTGTGGAAGAGATGGAAAACGGCACCGTTTGTATTTAGCCACGCACACTTTCACTTGCAACATGTAATTTTATGAGCACACGAAGGCGATACAAAGAAGTGAAATAAATACATAGTCCACGCATATACTGACTTTACATCTATCACTGTATCGTTGACTAAAGCTTGGTCAGTATCGCGACATACCATCATACATGCGCAAGACACAAAACCATCAATGGCTTTCTACCACACGTATTCAATCTATGATATTTTCTTTCTTCATCCAGACTCCTTGAGCAATGGGACTGACATCTGATAGAACATTTAGGAAATATAGTGAAGATGGAGTTAACAAAATAAAGCAAACACATTTCAAAAAGTATGTCAGTGTTTTGATAGTCATCACAAATCATTGTTAACTGTCTACAAATGTGTATGAATTTAGAGTTATTTCATTAACGTTTCTAGTTTCATTTCATCACAGTTTTCACATGCAACATTAAGAAATCATATATGTTCTTGTGTTTGTGAGGACACAAGTCGTCTCAGCTTACTAACGTTATGTGTGTATATGGGCGAATGGTTTGTAGTTTATTTTGTTAGTAATTACAATCACGATTTCACGATTTTGATATTACTATGATTTGAAAATGTCTCCCCTTAATCGCGTTGTTTCTGTTTTAAAATTATCTTTCACGGAACTAATGACGAAATTTCATTTGTAAGAAACGTTTTATTCTAATTGTGGGAATGCCAAGTTGCGAACAACGACGTATCACTGAAATGCGCAAATACATTAATGAAAGCAACCGATTTGAGGAAGGTCAGTCATGTTTAACGGGCGTAAATATTGTGAACGTCTAGCTAAAATCTGTAATATTTCTTGTTACCAATTCATTGACTTCTTACACAATAACTTATAATTTCTTAAATACTTGTAGAACATTTGACAAGAGAAGAATGTAAATACAGATGCACTTATGCTGTCTTAGAAACATGAAAGAGGACATATGAAACTATTTTTTGTTCATTATACCCACAAAACATCTATAACGTGGGTTGAGACAACTGATGCATTGTTCCTTATCAATGGTGCAACAGTGTCCATTCTCGTTGTGTCTAATCACTCTTTGGATAGCGTACAAAATTATTGGAATCCCGATTCTGGCTGAAATATGGAAAAATGTAGGTTTGGGTGTTCATGTTTTTACGATACCCAGGTTTACTAGCGGCCCCTAGTACCTTAGAAGGGGTGAGATTATGTATATTGACACTGATATTCATAACTCCGAATCTGAACAAAATATTCAGATTCGAGATTCAACAAAATATTCAGATTCGGGATTCAAATGCCGAAACCCGAATATGAAGGAAAGGCAATGTTGCGGCTGAAATATGGAAAAATGTAGGTTTGGGTGTTCATGTTTTTACGATACCCAGGTTTACTAGCGGTCCCTAGTACCTTAGAAGGGGTGAGATTATGTATGTTGACACTGATATTCATAACTCCAAATCTGAACAAAATATTCAGATTCGGGATTCAACAAAATATTCAGATTCGGGATTCAAATACCGAAACCCGAATATGAAGAAAATTCAATGTTGAGGCTGAAATATCGAAAAATGTAGGTTTGGGTGTTCATGTTTTTAAGATTTTAATCCCGAATCTAAAATTAAAACATTCTTGGATATACATATAGATACATAGAATCATGGATACACAGATGCATAAATACATACATAGATACATACATAGATACATACAGACATATCTACATACACACACACGCACGCATGCACACACACACACATACATGCATACATACATACATACATACATAAATTTAAATTAAGGATTTGAATCCCGAATGTGAACAAAAAATTCAGATTCGGGATTTGAATCCCGAATGTGAACAAAATATTCAGATTCGGGATTCGAATTCGAGTCGATTCGATTCGAGTCCGTTTCTAACTTCATGTTCCTGTTAAGTTCTTGGACCTAATCTTTGACTCACACTTAATATTTCTGCCTCATACTAAGTCCCTCAAAACTACATGCCTGAAGGCTCTTGACTTGTTAAAAGTTGTTTCGAACTCAAAGTGGGGAGGGGATCGAGCTACCCTCTTACACCTATATCAATCACTGGTCCGTTCAAAACCTGATTATGGCTCCATCGTATATGGTGGAGCCTGCAAGAGCAACCTTAAACTTTTTGATTCTGTCCATCACCAAGGCTTACGACTTTGTCTTGGGTCTTTCCGAACTTCACCTATTGACAGTCTTTACATTGAGGCCAATGAACCATCTCTTACTCAACGTCGTATAAAATTATCCTTACTATACATTACTAAATTATACTCTAATGAATCTAACCCTGCATATAACTGTGTGTTCAATCCACTTCATGAGAATTTGTGAATGAGAATGATAAGAAGTCTTCTCTTCTTCCACCTCTAGGGCACAGAATTAAACCCTTTCTTTCTTCAGCCGGCATTCAGCTGGAAAAGATAGCTCCCTCCCGTCTTCTGTCTTCTCCTCCTTGGCATTGGGTTAGGATTCAAGTGGACCGAACATTAACTACATTTAAAAAAACAGGAACGAATGAATTACAGTATAAACAAGAATATAATCAATTGAAACATAAATCTAGCAATTATAAATCCTTATTTACAGATGGGTCCAAGGATGGTGACCTAGTCACGTTGGCATTTCCGGTAACACAATGGCCGATCTGTGACACCACTTCTTATTCCTTACAGTGATTACAAAGCCACCATTAGATCGGATTTGTTGAGTATTGCTTTTGCAGCAAGAGCGGCCATCATATTCCCAGAAATATCCACGTGGCTGGGTAACCAACAGAAGACGATGTCGCATTAGCCAGTAGCAAGATTATTATACAATTCAATAATTTCAATTACTAAATAGTGGATGTTTACAAGAAATATTTTTAACCGCCTGAAGACAAGAAAGAGAGTAGGAATAGATTATATGCAGTTTATGTTTATTCTTAAGAGCCGGTAATATGGCTTTAACTTCAGCAGTAAAAATAGAACTGTTGTGAGGTAATATAGAAGATATTGTTCTGGATTCAGTGACAGTGACACAAGCCACAGCGCCACCATCCTTGGACCCATCTGTAAATAAGGATTTATAATTGCTGTATTTATGTTTTAATTGATTATAGTCTTGATTATAATGTAGTTCATTAGTTTCTGATTTTTAAATGTCGTTAATGTCAGGTGAACTTGTGGCCTAACAAATTGCCAAGGAGGAGAAGAAAGAAGGCGGGAAAGGGCTACATTATCCAGCTCAATGTTGGCAGCAGAAATAAGTGGTTTAATTTATAAACCAAGAGGCGGAACAAGAGAAGATTTCTTATTGTATAAATCCTCATACAGAGGATTGAAAACACAGTTATAGGAAGGGTTTGACTCATTTGAATATAGTTTTGTTACATACTGTAAAGCTAATTTTATACGTCGCTGCTCAAGAGATGGTTCATCAGCCTCGACATGCAGGTTATCAACAGGTGAAGATCTAAAGGAGCCAAGAGAAAGTCTTAGACCTTGATGATGAACTGAATCTAATAGTTTTACGTTGCTATTGCAGGTTCCACCATAAACGATGGAGCCATAATCAAGTTTAGAACGCACGAGAGATCGATATAGATGGAGAAAGGAAGCTTGATCCCCTCCCCATTTAGAATTTGAAACCACTTTCAACAAGTCAAGTGCTTTCAGGCATTTAGTTTTAAGTGGCTTAATACGCGGTAAAAACGTTAAGTGTGAGTCAAAAATTAGACATAAGAACTTAGCTTCCTTCACAACTTTAACCGGTGTGCCATCTAGAGAAAGTTCAGGGTCTTTATGTAGTTTGTATTTACAACAAAAATGTATGAAGTTAGTTTTTTTATTTTGAAAATTTAAAGCCGTTTTCAAGACACCATTTATTAATCTTGTTTAAACACAACTGCAGTTGCCGCTCAATGGTATGCATATCTTTACCACGTCAAGAAATATTAAAATCATCCACAAATAACGATCCATCAATTGAATCGTGAATTATAATGATCAGACAGGGTAGGACCCACGCGAACTCGAAATTGTCTTTTATTTGAAAAGCTGGCCATGAATTCAGGCAAACGACCTCGCAAACCGAAGTCATGTAAATCTCTCAAAATGCCATATTTCCAGTTTGTGTCATATGTTTTTTGTTGATCAAAAAAGATAGACACAGCATGTTGTTTATTGTTTAGTGCGTTTTTACCAAATGATTCCAAACGCTGTTTTCGATTACACTCTATAAGGAGAGAGCCTGAACGTAATCGTCTGACATTTCTGACCTCACCCGCAATACCATGTGTACCTTTGGATACTGCAAAAGGATTTAATTTAATAGGTGATTCGTCAAGAGTTTCCATAACGAGAAATCGTGGCCAATGTTCGATTGAGGTTCATCATCATCATCATCATCATCATCATCATCATCATAGTCAAGCTGACGTTTGTTTCTTTTTAGGGGGATTGTGTAAGCCATGGGTAATGTAGTATGGTTCATCATCTGAGCTCCCCACCCACCACGGAGTATCACAAGGACAATGCTAAAAACAAGTGGGCCTCCGACTTGCAGCACCAAGGATACTCAGATGATATACTCTAGCGGAAGAATTATAAATAACTAATCCACCAGATTGTCCAGATCAAAATCCAAATCATTGCACTGTAATACTAAGTCCAAGTCCAAAAAATTCCAAATAAGATTTGTGCATTGGCATATATACAGTCCATACACAGGCCTTGACATGACCAGCCGATTGGTTGAACCGAGCCCATTCAACCTCCCGTCTTAGTGAAGTAAGGGTCGAAGGGGTGTGTTGAGCAAAGGGAACGCGGTCACAGGCCCCCAGTGCCCTCAACCCCAAGACCCCCTTCCTCCACCGAAACGGGTTGGTGGAATAAATATGCCCCCGGGTCCACAACGGGGGTGTTGGCGGGCTCTTGGCGTTACCCAGCACCCATGACGGGTGCCAAATGTCCAGGATTTTAATCGTAGAATAAGTGTCTTTTTATTGTATGGCTAGATTTCCCAGATTGCTGACGGCTGAAGGGATGATGTAAATCCAGCTTGGGTCCATGCAGTTAGCAAAAGTACTGTAAGTCCCTTAGTACCGTCAGTTGTGAGCAATCTATAGCCCATTAATATTTTTATATTGTATTGTCCTCTATAGATAAATTGTTTTAGGTATAGTTAATACATTCTTTTCTGTGATATTCTAGTTGTTTTACTCTCCTTTGTTGACAGGTTTTTATGATACACGTGTATTCCATTTCAGTGTTTTGTTCCCGTCACGATATGGCTGAAATATTGCCGATGTGACGTTAAATATCAACTCACTCACTCACACTTGAAGCATTGTAAAATTATTGTCCTCCTGAAAGTTTACGTGAGTTCCAAAACTTTGAAGTAAATTTAAATTCGCCAGGCTGTTTAGACGTAGTATTCTTGTTATTTTAATTTTGGCTAGCATTTCGTAAAGCAGTGTGAATCCTGCTATTGTCCATTGCTATTAGCAAAGGTACTGTAAGTCCTCATGGTCCCTAGAATAGTGATCTACCTGCAGTTGTTGGTGATCTATAGCCTGTTTTTATATTGTATTGTCCAAATAGTGCTATTAGTTTCCAGTTTAATACTAATTTTAATGCTAATTGTGATATTCTGTTTGTTTTTCTGTCCTTCCTGTTTTTATTATACACATATATTCCTTTTCAGTGTTAAATGTTCTCGTCACGATATGGCCGATGTGACGTTAAACATTAAGTCACTCACTCGTGACTAATTTAAACTATAATAATTATAAAAGGCATTTATCTACAAAACCTGTCAATCAAAATACATCACCTCAAAAATATCTTTTTGAAAGCCAGTAATTAAATGAACACATTAACATTTGCTATCAATAATGATATAACACAATTTATTTTGTATTTACAAAATACATTATCGACATGTTTCAATTCATTCTATGTTTTTAAAAGAAATTCAGTAATTTAACAAAACCTGACATTAATTTAAAGGTCCTTCACTTTTAAGAAGTTCTCTCTCTTAACTTTATGAGTGAGTAAGTTAAGATTTATAGTCACAGCGGTAATATTTCAAATAGGACAAATTGTATGGATAACAACTTCTTTATTGCGTGATAGCGACGTTTCGGTGCAGATTCTTGTACCGTTGTCAAGCATGAATGAGGCATTGAATCCAGAACTTGTATATATATACTAATACAAACAAAGGGATAACATAGTATACACAGAAAACACAATTGATAACCGGAGCAACATAATGCCAGCTTTCTGTTTCCCCAGTTATGGCATTATGTTGCTCCGGTTATCAATTGTGTTTTCTTTGTATACTATGTTATCCCATTGTTTGTATTAGTATATATATATATACTGAACATCATTGAAAACGCACCACCTGTAAATTTTTGAAATAAGGCAATAGAATCTTTTGGAAATGGAAAATTAATGGTGGGAATTTTGATAATAACACACTAGATCGTAAATAACGCTCTACAGTAAAAAACGGATCGTTCGAACACATCATCGAACACATCACATGAAAACAACAAAATTCATGCACATCACACACGAAGGGCACAAATTGCATGCAGAAAGCATGCTGTTCAGGGGTATAAATGACCTTCGGCACAAAACCGTTCTCATTTTCGCAGTACTTTCGTAAGTAAATTTTTTTCGCCATGCCAAGATTGTCACCAGAGGAACGAGAACAGGCCTTGGGTATGTTGCAGGTCGGCGCTTCAAGCAGAAACATTGCACGACGATTTGGGTGTCATCATTCGACCATTCTGAGGCTTGCTAACAGATACCAACAAACAGGAACCAGCAGGGGCCGGCAACGCCCAGGTCAGGCACGTGTTACCACCCCTCGTCAAGATCGAGACATTGTACGGCGCCATATTCGGGATCGAACCTTGCCCGCTGCCAGAACCGCCAACGCTGTCCAGGGTCGACGTGGTTTGATCAGCGCTTCCACCGTCCGACGCCGTCTCCGTGCGGCAGGGTTACGTTGTCGACGCCCTTACGTTGGACCCATCCTGACTGACAGGCATCGCCGTGAACGCCGACAATGGGCTGAACAGCATCGTGTGTGGTTGTTACGACGTTGGCATGGTGTGGTGTTCTCCGACGAGTCGCGTTTTCACTTGCGAAATGCTGACGGGCGTCTACGGGTATGGCGTCGACGGGGTGAACGTTATCATCAGGATTGTGTTGTGCAAACCGATCGGTGGGGTGGAGGCAGCATTATGGTGTGGGGAGGGATAAGTTATCACCACAGAACCGCTCTGATTGTTTGTCGTGGCAGAGTGAATGCCGTTTACTACCGTGACAACATTCTTCAGAACAACGTCGTTCCCTTCTTTCACCAGCATCAAGATCTGCACACATTTCAACATGACAATGCACGAGCCCACACTGCACGTGTTTCGATACAGTATCTGGATAACAACAACATTCCTCTACTTCATTGGCCTGCATTGTCACCAGATTTGTCACCCATCGAACACTTGTGGGATTACATCGGCCAACGCCTCGCACGTCGTCCGCAGATCAACAACCTTGGGGAACTCGACAATGCCTCGCAGCAAGAGTGGAATGCAGTGCCTCAGGACTTTATTCAGAGACTTATCCGTTCAATGAGGAGACGTTGCACAGCTTGTGTTGCTGCTAACGGGGGTCATACACGCTACTGACTTTCCATTTTGACCCCATCTTTATTTCATTGTCAGCTGCATTAAATCTTCACTGTTTTGCTTGATTGTTTTTTGCTTCTTTTTTTTATCAAACATTGGTCTACACAAATATGTAAAATTTACATAGATTGCTCACTTCTGCTCTTAGAAATCCACAATTTAGGGGTGGTGCGTTTTCAATGATGTTCAGTATATATACAAGTTCTGGATTTAATGCCTCATTCATGCTTGACAACGGTACAAGAATCTGCACCGAAACGTCGCTATCACGCAATAAAGAAGTTGTTATCCATACAATTTGTCCTATTTGCACACCTCAACTTCTAAAATGCCACTCAAACAAGGTAATATTTCAGGCATTCCGCTACTTAAGCAAAACACTAATTCATGAAAAGAAAACAAACTGTCGATGAAGGACAATAAAACAAGTAGATTGTCACCAATAGAGAATCAAAACTATAAAATTAATCACAATTTATGAACAATACAACTTATAAAAACGGGCAAGAGCGAGTGACCGGCTGTCCACAAAGTATTGTAAAGTATAACTAGATTACCACATAGATTAATATAAAGCTAGTAATTTAATCTGAAACGGTTTAAGTATAGGTGGCAATACGATATAAAGCAGACTATAGATCGGCAACAACTGAAGGTAAATCACATAGAGCTGGGGGTAGTTTTGTATTACTAGTACTTTAATTATTAAGAAGATACATATTGTACCTGTATCAATTTGATCATACGATCTCAACCATAAAACCCCTTTGAGGAAATCGGTCAGTTACAATATCCAGATCCTTCACCTTGAGTAATCACTGGTGATTTGTGATACGCGTACACTAGTAGATAATTGACAGTTTCACATGGATCCTTCTAGATATCACTGTGTGTTGCTAATAAATGTGCCTTTCATTAGCAATTTGAAAAGGTGATACCGATATGTATCATCGATCTTGGAACAGTTACATAGAAAACAGCTCGAGATCAATAGTCATAGATAGTTTACCAGCTTAATGGTACCCTTTTAAAGGATAATAAGTGGCATATGATATGCAAACTGAGAACAAGGCTATTAAGTTTGAAAGTTAGGCAAAGAAGTTGGATGGGATTTGATTTACGTTTACATTTAAGTCCTCTTTGTAAACACCTGTACTAGGCACATACAGAATATATAGAGAATCTCACCCAAACGTGTTAAGCCACTTTCTACGCATATGCTTACATTGCTTAGTTATTACGTCGCTGGCTAAAACAGATTCTTGTGTTTGCACATGTGTTGACAAACACCTCGGCAATAGTTTGGCATGTAAATAATTTAGTCTCTAGTACTATAGCGCCCAGGTTGACATATTAGGTACAGCTCAGATAATAAATTGAGCAATGTATCACTTTGAGGTTACAATGAAATGATTGAAGATGATTCAATATCCTCTTAAGGATGACCTCTGGTGAAAAAAAGATCTGTAGGCGTATTGTTTGCATATTTTGGAAGGAGGACCTTGATTGACCTCAGCAATATTCCAGCAGAATTTAAATAAGTGAGGCTGGGCGATCATGAGTATCTATGTATTTGCAGGATTGGCCTGAGACACCTGAGACGTTTGTTCATCAACTGAGACGTTTGTTCATCAACTGAGACGTTTCAAACAAAGAATTCTATCTACTGATTCATTTATATTTTAAAATTCATACAAAGTCGCAGAAAACTGATGCAAGAAAATTATTGCTAAAAAGTAAAACTGCAACGGAAACCAACGCATATTATATTGTCAGTTTCAGACCTGGATGATAGATGTCTTGCCTTCAGAGTCCTTGTAGTCACGTGTCACTTTGCAGCAAACTATGTCCTGATATGTTTGAAGCAGCTGACTGTATTTCTCTGCATATTAATGACAGTAGTCAGTGTGTTCTCTTTGTGAATCTGTTCAGTAACATAAGTGATAAAGGTTTTGCCTGTTGACTTCGTAGTAGCTGGGACCCGTGAAGGTCCGAGACGGAATAGGCCTTCAAGAACCCATGCTTGCCATAAAAAGGCGACTATTCTTGTCGTACGAGGGGACTAACGGGATCAGGTAGTCAGACTCGCTGACTTGGTTGACTCATGCCATTGGTTCCCATTTGCGCAGATCGTTGCTCAGTTTGTTGATCACTGGATTGTCTGGTCCAGACTCGATTATTTACAGACCGTTGCCATATAGCTGGAATGTTGCTGAGTGTGGCGTAAAACTACACTCACTAAACTCCTTGTTCGCCATTTGACACAAGAGATGTTAGCACTCCAAAGTTTATTAAGCTGCTCCTGGTAATAATGGTCATTCTGCCGTTCTTTTTCGTCGTACCATGGATGGACCTCGGAGTCAAAGCCACAGGAATAGCGGAGGCGATAGTAAAAGCAGCGAGCATCAGGTCTTTTAAGACATGCTGTTTGCGCCATTGAAGGGCATCCACTCACAATGTGTTGGACAGTCTCTGTAAATTCACTGCAAAGACGACATTTCATGATCACATTTTGATTCAGAACACATTCTGGCGATTGCGAGTGGGAATTGACTGGTCCTGAGCTGCAAATAGGAAGCCCTCAGTTTCACTTTTGAGACCAGCCGACTTCATCCAGGCAAAGGAGTCGGTTGGATTGCCATTCTGTTCCACACACTGCATGTAATGGCTTCTCAGACAGCTTCTCCACAAAGGACCGATTCTGGGCAGACTTGGTGAAGGACTTCACCTGGTTTACTCCCATCGCTGTACCGTCCAGCGGTACATCGCCATCAACAAAATCAACCTCAAATTTCAGATAGTGTCCAACAACCAACAACGCTTAAAAAGCGTGGAATTCTTTACTTTCATCATGGGTCTTGACATGCATCAACAGAGGGTCACCCGACACATACATATGGGCAAAAGTACACAATAAAATTCTATCATGATGAGCCTCCACATTAATCAAACCCCGACCTCCAGAACTGATTGGCATATATAAACGATTAAGAGAGGAAGTGTGCCCTGTTATCAGACATGATCCATTAGACATGTTTGGTCCAATCCACTACTCCAAAGGATTGGGAAAGGACTGGCACAGCAAAGTATTCGTGGCTTGGACCAGGCTTCAGACTTTCTTTAAACGAGATTTATACTCGGCCCAAATTTTATCCTGCATCTTGGCATTCTGGAGCTTGTTTCGAACTTGCATTCCAAGATAGGTGGAGCCCTGATCTTCCACGATCAAAAACCCCTCCCCCCTTGTAACTTGAGCGATCCAGCATTATTTACCCTGTCACGTTTCAAATGAAGCGTAGTACATTTGTGGAGTCCAAATGTCATGTCAATATCACTAGAGAAGGACTCGACATTGCGAACCTGTTCCTTCAAATTGGTATCTCCTTCGGGAAGGAGCTCGATGTCATCCATGTACAAGAGATGAGTAAGAGGTGTTGAAGATGTGTGCTGGGGAGGTCCGGGATGGTAACCCTCCTCCCTGTTGAGCAGAAAACTAAACAGATTTAAAGCAAAGGACTGAAGAAGTCCGCATGAAATATTCCTCTTCTGATTGGAATAGATTCCGAAGTCTGTACCTGCCCTTGCGAGTACAGGAAGTTGATCCTTGCACCCCAACACCCCTTCTTGCCCCCTTCTGCTCTCTGTAAATTATGTCATTGGAAGAGCAGTAAGATGACACGAGGTTTGTCAAACACCCTGTGAATAACTTGTATTGAGTATTCAAACATGCGATAGGGCGGAAGTTTCTGGGATCAGTCAAGTCTCCTTTTTCGGGAAGGAACGTTGTGCGACGTTTCCAGAACCATGGGGGAACATCATTTGCGTCCACAAGGGAATTGAAACAGTGGAGTGACGGTGTTTGGACACAGGAAAACAGTTTACAATACCGGTTTCAAATGCAATCACGCCCTGGAACTGTATTAGATTTGGACTTTTTAATGACAGTTTTCAGGCATTCTGTTGAGATATAACAGACAAAGGACCTAGTTACATTCTTATGTATTGCATGGGCATAATCACTGACCCATGTTGCCTCCAGGTTACAATCACCGAGTGTAGACCACAACTGTTTCCAAAAGCTTTCATTGACATCCATGGGAGGCCGTTTATCATGATCACCTTTACCACTCGTTTTACGTTGCCTGTAGAATTGCGTTTCAATTATTTCTAAAAGAACAACAGAAAAACAACAACAGAATTCTGTAACCTAACATGCTTTAGTGAGCTGCACTTGCTCTGTCTTCCAGTATCAGTCACGCCTTGTCTGTGGTGTTGGCTGATCTTGTGAGGTGTTTGTTTCGACGGTTAAGAGGCTCAGTAGTGAACAAAGGGTGACGAGGTGCCCGTTTCTCATCGCAGGTGTCCCTAGCTGTCCCAAAAGAATAACACTTTATCTCTCTTGAAACACAGCCACGCGTACCGACTTGTAATTTCTTAAGTCTTTTCTGCTCAGTACTGTAAAATATGTTTTGGCAACTGGAATACTATTGCACCCCATGTAACCTTTCTTAATACTCACACAGAGGCTGTCATTTCTCCTTCAGCTCAGCCTTTAACTTTAGAGTTGTCCACCTTTGTTTCTCTAAAGGAAACGTATACAACAAACGGTGCCATATCAAATTATAGCTTCTTTGACACGTGAAATGACGAAATTAGGTTTTAAGCATGTAGCGACTATACCCGGATATCACTGGCGGGTGCGTTCCACGATCATACCATGCTAGACCCCCATGCTTTTTGTGAAATTAATGTTTAGGAACCTATTGATATTGGGGATAGATAAACTCGGATTGCAAAAGCAAATGTCACCCGGATGTGATATTGGATTGCTGTAATTTTCCCGTCGGACCTTAACTATTACGCCCCAGTGTTGCTTAGAGAAATGTGAACCTTTAGCATGACACTGACGCAGACCTTGCATGTTTAAGGTCAGTGAGTAAGTTATTATATAACGTCACACCGGCAATATCTCAGCCATATCGTGACGAAAACAATTTGGATGAGAAAAATGAAAACATTTTAAAGAATAAAATCTATCTAGATGGACAGTAAAAATACTAGGGTATCACACATATGGCTATAGAAATATCGTGGGAAAGTAAAACATTCTAGTATCGGATGCAGACATTACAGTATAAAACACGGGTTATAGATGGCCAACAACTGAAGGTAGATCATCATACAATGGACCATGGACAATGGACGTATAGTACCTTTGCTACCTGCATGGACACTAGTTGGACCTACACCATGTTTAAGTTCATGTGACAGAAGCCGAAATTATTGATTCGGACATGAATGCAATGTCTCATTGGGCTCTTGTTTTTCTAAGTAAGTGGGGTGCTTTCTCCAACATTAGAGATGATTGTATCATTGTCCTTCTGATACTCCTCTACATGGAAGCTCTACCCATTTAGAGTACAATGTGTCTGAGACAGCAGGGCTCGAGATATCTATTCAACATCAGGAGTACGTAGTCCCTATCTTTTCCATAAAGGAGTAAAGGCAAACTTTAAGAGTACGTTTAGAGTGCCGAAAGGAATTAAAGTGAGTGAAAGAGTTAATATTTAGCGTCCCACTGGCAGTACATCAGACATATAGTGAAGAGACCAAGTAATAATTACACTGTAGATCAATGAAATTATATATTACAACCCTGTTGACTAATAAATGTAAAACCACTAGTATATCACAGATATCATTTTAAATCTAGCAAATTACATTTAACCAGAACAGACTAGACAATGTAAAAGCTAGCTATAAATTGCAAGCAACTGAAGGTTTCACAAAAAGCATGGAGGTCTAACGTGGTATGATCAGGGAATGCAGCCGCCAGTGATATCCGGGCATAGTCGCTACATGCTTAAAACCTAATTTCGTCATTCCACGTCTAAAAGAAGATATAATTTGATATGACACCGTTTTAGGGACCATGGGGACTTACAGTGCATTTACTTCCTGCATGGACCTAGCTCGGTCTACACCATCCCTTCCTTCGTCCATGTTGTTTTGACGAATTTGGCCAGACCTTTAAAAGACACATATTCTACGATTACAAGGCGGAGAGTTTATATCTACTTTGAATGTTTTGGGACCCTCTCAGGAGGACAATAATTTTACAGTACTATAACCCTCTTTAGGACATAGCCACTAGCAATCTAAGTTACTAATTTAAACTGCCAGTCATAACATACTTATCTCCTTGGAAATAATCCAGCAAATCTCTTTCTCTTAAAAATGAAACAACTAAATGAAAGCTCACATTATTAAAACAATCCTTCACATTTTGTGATTGAAATAGTTATTCTTGGTGATGGAATATTCAGAACAGTCAAGCAAGACATACGTAATAAAAATAGATTCAAAACGGAGACTCCTCAACTCTCAGTAAGTATTCATGGGTATATCCCGTGCGGCCATTACGACATTGTCGCATGAAGACACCTTCACATCTGGACTGACACCCCAAGTAGGTGTAGCTAATATAGGCTTTTATTGCATGTAATTTACCTTCTTCAGAGTCCAATGCCCAAGTAGAGTATCACACTGAGTGACACAGAGTTGGTTTAAAACCAGCATGTTATAATTAGTTGAATTTCTACAGAAATCAAGATTACATAAACAAGAGCTACAGATCGCAAGTAACTGAAAGCAGATTACCGTACCAGGAACCATAGGGAACTACAGTACTTTTGTTACTTGCATGAAACCCAATTGCATTTACCCAAGCTATCACCAAAATACCAATTATACTACGATTGTTCCCATGGTCCTTGGTATGGTGATCTATCATCTGTTGTTGGCGATGTCTAGTCTATGGGAGACGAATTGCACCCATCGTTAAGAAGGCACATATCGTGTTTATCAAGTAGGTCTTGGAAGATATTACCAGTATCACTTTGATCATGTGATCAGCATAAAGCTTCCAAGGGTCAAAACACTTTTCGGGAACTGGTCAATAAGATTTGAACTTGAGCTTGAGCAGTCATGGTAACATAGTTTTCCATTCACAGACCTTCACCTGTTGCAGATATATGAGGTTTTCACATGGATTCTTCTAGATCTCACAGTGTGTTTGTAATTAATGTCTTTTTTTATGGCTGCTGTAAAAGGTGCCATCGATATGTACAATCAGTCTTGGAACGGTGATACAGACAATATAAAATCGAGATAATATATGACAGTTTAAGAGGTTAATGGAACCCTTTTATCGGATAGAAAAATAAGTAAAATTATAAGTTAGTATAACGGAGTTATTAACTTTGACAGCATGAGTGAGTTCACATTCAACGTCACTTCGGCAATACTTCAGCCATATGGTGACGAGACAAGTAGTTACAAGTAGTTACATAACAAGTCACCGATGGATTGTAGAGTAACTTGAGTGAATATACAGTATAATAACCAGCTAGCATATATCTTTAAAAGATAAAACAAGTTTGGAAGACTCATTGTAAAATGTAAAAACTGATCGCTTACAACTGAAAGCCAGTTAACTGTTTTCCAAAAAGTGAGTGAGTGAGGAAACATGTTGTCATATCGGCAGTATTTTTGCCACATAGCGAATAAAAAAGCTTCAAATTTATGTATAAATATATACAAACACTCCCATTGTGATGCAAAAATCAAAACAGTCAAACAGATATACTTGAAAGGTAACGAAGGAAGATGGCTGAGATTCGATTTAGGTTTACGTTTAAAACCTGTTTGTAAACTTCTGTACTTGGTACATATACAATTGCTAGACCTATGATAAAATGGCTCAGTGGTCAGTCAACTGAGATGCTGATGGCTAGTGATTGGGTCGCTGGTTAAAACAAATCTCTAGTGTCTGTCTAATTTTTTACAGTGACCTCAGCATGATCTGGCAACCTGTAAACAATTTAGTCTGTGCTACCATGAGCTTGAATCTACGAACCTGTAATGTATACGATGACGTACATAGGGAACGAGCCTTTCACCTAATCCCGTTACTTGCCCTGACGGCAAGAAAACTCGGGTAGCTAACACTCACCGGTCTCATCATGACTCTGTACTTTTAAAAATAAACTTTTAAAATTATTCCAAAATGAAGTAAGAACAGTTTTGACAAAGATAAAACATCAATGGAACTCGAACAAATTAATATTTGACATTATATTGTCATTTTCATACATAGATGAAAGATTTATGTACGTGCAGTTCTGTGTCGTTTTGTAGCAAACCGATCAGGTTTAGTGAAACGTCAGATAATATGTCAGAGATGTCTACTGACTGACTAACATTGTGTCTCTAAAATCTGTTAAGGCCAGATTAAATGGGTTGCGCGACCTGTTCATTTATATGTGAAAAGATCATAGTTATAGGGGTCAATAGACCCGTGTCTCCAGACCTTAGTGTCCCACATCGTGCGTTAATCTCCAGACACTAGTGTCCCATAACGTGTGGAATTCTCCAGACTCTGATGTCCCACACCGAGTGGTAATCTCCAGATACTGCTGTAAATAGTCAATTCACTAAGTACAAAGTGGTAGCAACCACGCATTGGTAAAGGTCATGATTGCTGTTTATGGTAACCTTCAGGCATTAGTGTCAATTGCCTGGTGTCATCGGTAAATTACTCTCGTGTTTGATTTGATCATGACGTGACGGTAGATGTTCACCATCCTACACAAAAGGTGACTCTCTGTCAGCACTCCAAGATGACACCGAGGTATGCAAGTGATTGTACAAACGTGCTCCTACAAATAACAGTTATTCTGATGGTTGCATTTTCAACATCTTGCAGGAAGCAATGCAACCCTATGACGACTGATAGGAAAGATTCTATCATTATCAGGAACGTTGGCATCAGGTTGTGCCAGCTGAAATGTCGCGAAAGAGGTCTATGTTCGAGTATTGAATACAAAGATGACACTTTGACCTGTCGTTTACTGACAGCTGAAGCAGTAAAGACCAAGAAGAAGGAAGGATTTGTCAGGCTTGCAAGGAGTCATTTAGATGTAAGTAAAGACATAAGACCTCTGCCCGTAATGATACAAAAAGATTGTTCAGATCTCGAGACTAATAATTAGCAAATGTTTAAGAATCTCAAATATTGACGATATCACGTATTCTTGAACAGGAGCAAAGACAAATGGATGTTAACCAGTTGGTTTACGAGAACATACAAATCAAAACAGGGACACGCGTTGGACATAACTTCAAATTCCGATACGTTTGTTTAAAAAAACTATCCTTCAGATAACCACCCACTCTGACAAGACATTCTCATGTGAAAAGAGAAACACTAGCAAGGTGGGGATAGACAATTACCATGTCTAGGTTAAACATTCTACCAACGTATATATAGTGTTCACTGTAGTCAACTTTAAGTCAGTTGTGTATATGTCGTCAAAACCCTTCACAGCTACACCGAAGATTATAAACATCATGGTGTTTGAACTAGAACATAAACAGGAAGAACTGTTACTGGGACAAATGTGGTATTCATAAAACAAATAACATGAAACAAGACTTCTTTCTCCTGTTTGAAGGTGACTGCTTCCTGTTCGTCTAAAATGTGTAGTTGTAGCGAACGCTGTTTGAAGACTCGATCTGGAAGGTCTGTCTGTGTGCAAGGTACTGTGTCATATTTTTCGTATCATCTCTTATGCACTTACTAGACTGGTTTGGACAGCAACTGATGTATTATATATCTACGTCTCTGCTTTGAAGCCTAGAAGATCTCTGTTGTGAAGTCCCAAAACTTTCAACGTTAGATGTTTACCTGACCAGGTTTTTAAACCTAGCATATTTGTTCTTTTAAATTTAGGCTAAATTTGGATATTTGATAATATTTGCACGTCAGGGAAATTTCCTCCCTCATGGCGTGACACTATAGTAGTACCAATACATAAGCCTGTACGTGATCATAAGGATCTCCTATTTTATTAACTAGCTGTGTTTACAAAACCATGGAACACATGATAAGTAATCGACTTGTTTGGTACTTGGAAACAATTAACCTTACAGCAGATATGTGGCTGATGCACACGTAAAACAGAAGTACTATCGATTAGCCAGTGCGTTTTGAATAATTTGTTTGGCTTTATTTAGCGTTAAGATCAACAGCGTATCCATGATTTTAAGTGATCCAGTTGCTGGATAGCTTTTCTGGATGATTTTAATATTTCCTGTTGTGGTATAAATATGCATATATTGAACGACAACTGCAATTGTGATAAAACAAAATAGATAATGGCCGATTTTTGGATCGTCTGAAATTCAATTTTGCTAATTCATGTTTTTGCCTAGAGTCGTATGCCCAGAAACCGGTGGCTCATGGGCCAATCTGGTGGAATTATTAATGTATTAATTCTTTTACTGAAGTATGTCATCCGGATATCCTTGGTGCTGTAAGCTGGAGGACCGCTTGCTCCGTGGTGGGTGGGGAGCTCGGATGATGGACACTATTACACTAACCATGACTTATAAAATTCCGTCCAAAGAAACCACTCCACTTGAAATCGACCCTGTTGATACTGACCACAGACCGTCAGCATCGATTGAATATTGGCCGCGTTTCGTTGTGATTGAGACTCCTGACAAGCCACCGTTGAAGTTGAACCCCTTTGCTGTATCCAAGGGTATTCAAGTTGTTGCTGGGGATGTGAAGAACATAAGACAACTGATAGTCAACAAACTGTGAAAAGTCAACCGAAGCCTAAGCCTGGTGCTTCAAAACAACAAAGTGGCAGAGCTCCTAAAGGGTCACAAAATAAAATTCAGTTGTTCAACAAATATGCGTCTCTTGAAGACATGAACGTTTCTGAAAACGTCCATTCTAGGGCACATAGCTTATCGCCCTCAAAGAGAGTGCGGGGTAGATCCCCAATAAATCCCCCCCCCTCCAAAAAAAACAAAACAAAAAAACAAAAAAAACCAACAATTTATTCAAAAAAACCCAACAATTTATTCCAATAATGGGTCCAAGGATGGTGGCGCAGTAGCATGTGCCACTGTCATTGGATCCCGAACAATATCTTCTAGATTGCCAGACAGCAGTTCTATTTTCACAGCTGAAGCAAACGCCATACTAACGGCTCTTAAATACATTCAAAGACACCCTAAACGTAAACAATATATAATCTATTCAGACTCTCTTTCTTGCCTTCAGGCTATTAAAAATATTTCTTGCAAACATCCACTTCTAATTGAAATTATTGAATTGCATAATGATCTTGCTACTGGCCAATACGACATCGTATTTTGTTGGTTACGCAGCCACGTGGGCATTTCTGGGAATACACTGGCTGACCTTGCTGCTAAGGCAGCACTCAAACAATCTGTGACACCACTTCTTATTCCCTACACTGATTATAAAGCTAACATTAGGTCTTACATCCGTGATCTGATGCAGAAGAAGTGGGACACTCAAGTAGGTATCAACAAACTACATGAAATAAAACCCTACATTGGTTACACTCACTTGGGTTGTCAGTCCAGATTTGAAGAGGTCATCATGCGACGATGTCGTATTGGCCACACACGATATACACATGAATATTTGTTTAAAGGTGAAGATCCTCCGTTTTGTATCCCTTGTGATGAAAGAATCACAGTCAAGCATGTCCTGCTTGACTGTGTGGAATATTCCATCACAAGGGATCAGTATTTTAAATCAAGAACTATGAATGATCTTTTTAGTAATGTCAGTGCTCATTTAATCATTGCGTTTTTAAAAGAATTAGACTTGTTACATGACTTGTAAATAGATTAATATTTTATGATTGGAAGTTGAATTAGCAACTAAGATTGTTAGTGGCTGTATCCTCGAAGGGGGTTGAAGTACCGTAAAATTATTGTCCTCCTGAGAGGGTACGTAAGTCCCAAAACGGTTTAAGTCAGATTTGATCTTCCACTTATTTAATCGTAGAATATGTGTCATTTTAATTTGAGGCTAATCTTGCATACAGTCGCCAACAGCTGAGGGGATGGTGTAAATCCAGCCAGGGATCATGCAGGTAGCAGAGGTACTGTAAGTCCCCATGGTCCCTGGTATGGTGATCTACCCTCTGTTGTTGGCGATCTATGGCCTGTTTTTATAGTGTACTGTCCAAATAATGATACTATCATTTTTTAAGTTTCCACGCTAGTTTTAATGCTAACTGTGATAGTCTAGTGGTTTTACTGTCCTTCGTCGACAGGGTCTTCATAATATACATATATATTCTTTTTGACACGTATGTTCTAGTCACGATATGGCTGCAATATTGCCGATGTGACGTTAAATGTTAACTCACTCACTCACTCACTTATTCCAATAACATTGTACAGTGGAACTGCAGAGGATTGAGGACTAATTTACATGAATTACAGCTATTAGTCCAAGATTTTACACCTTCAGCAATATGTCTCCAAGAGATATATTTAAAACAAAGAGATACATTTGACCTTCGTCATTTTAATGCATATCATTGTTTTTCATCTATAGGGGCACTGGACGATCATCCATTCTAGTCAGACAAAACGTTATCCATAGTCCTGTTTTACTTATTACTAATATGCAGTCTCTTGCAGTGAGAATCACTTAACCTGTAGCGTTTACGCTATGCTCTCTCTATATTTCGCCGTCTTCGACGTTTGCCAAAACTGATCTTCAAGCTCTCTATGACCAACTCCCACTGCCCTGCGTTATAATGGGAGATTTAAATGGGCACTACCCACTCTGGGGTAGTGTAAATACAAACACTAAAGGTAAATTGTTGCAGGACTTTTGTTCTGACAATGATTTATGCATTTATAATGATGGTTCCAACACATATTTACACCCTGGTACATGGACCTATTTTGCTCTCAACTTGTCACTCACAAATTCAGAACTACTAAATGAATTCGAATGGTCAGTCCACGATGACCTCTGTGGAAGTGACCATTTTCCTACTATACTAAAATCAGTAACTCCATCTGATGTTCCTAAATATCAAGGCGGAATTTTAAAAAAGGCTAACTGGGCTTTATACGAAACACCGTGTGCTGAAAAACTTAAACCTGAACGTTTAATTGACGTTCCTGATGCTATTAAATGCTTTTCTGCTTGAATGCTAAAGCGTGGCGTACTTTCAAACAGAACAAAAGCTAATGTTAGCAAACTTATGTATCCAAAATTAATTCTCGGATACCCATGTCCAAGGTATGGAATATGGTCCAGAAAATTAAAGGTAAAGCTACTAAATCTAGTGTCCATCATCTTAAACATGGTGATCAGTTACTTACGGATAAATCAGATATAGCAAATAAACTGGGTGAAACTCTCGCTAAACACTCTTCCTCTTCTAATTATTTAACTAAATTCCAGCAGTATCAAAAACAACAAGAAAAGAAAACTATTAATTTCAACTCAGATAATGGGGAAGATTATAATGAAAAACTTTCTATTCATGAACTCCATACTGCACCTCATCAAGCTCATGACACTGCTTCAGGAGCTGATAACATCCATTATCAACCCCTGAAGCACTTACCAGAATCCTGTTTAGAGACGCTCTTGTATTTTTTTTATGACATTTGGTCAATTTTCGTCTTCATGGTGTGACGCTATATAGTACCAAGACCCAAACCTGGACGTGATCATACGGGTCCATCCAATTATTGTCCGATTTCATTAACTAGCTGTGTTTGCAAAATCATGGAACGCATGATAAATAATCGACTTGTTTGGTACTTGGAAACAACTAATCTCAAAACAGATATACAGTGTGGTTTCCGTAAAAACAGAAGTACTGTCGATCATGTAGTGCGTTTGGAATCATTTGTGAAAAACACTTTAATCAATAAACAATACGCTGTGTCTGTCTTTTTTGATCTCGAAAAAGCATATGACACAACATGATAATATCGTATTTTGAGAGATACATGCCTTTGGCTTGGGGGGTCGTTTGCCTCAATTTATATCCAACTTTTTAAATGACAGTGAGTGAGTTAAAATTTAACGTCACATCGGCAATATTTCAGCCATATCGTGACGGGAACATAACATTGAAATGAAATATATGAGTATTATAAAAATCTGTCGACAAAGAACAGTTAAACAACTAGAATATCGCAGAATAGAATGTAAAATTAGTGGCTATACCTAAAACAGCTGATCTATACCGGACAATACAATATAAAACTGGGCTATAGATTGCTAACATGTGAAGGTAGATCACCATACTAGGGACCATGGGGACTTACAGTACTTTTGCTACCTGCATGGACCCTAGCTAGATTAACATCATCCCCTCAGCCGTCAGGAATTTGTTAAATCTAGCCATACAATAAAAAGACACTTATTCTACGATTACAAACCTGGAAATTTAGAATTTACTTTGAATGTTTGTGGACTTACGCACCCTCTCAGGAGGACAATAATTCTACGGTACTTCAACCCCCTTCGAGGATACAGCCACTAACAAGCACAGTTACTAAATTAAACTTCCAATAAGAAAATATTTATCTATTTACAGTTCAGTTAATAAAATTGCAATGATTAAATGAGAATGTGTGTTATTAAAAAGATCCTTCATAGTTTTGGAATTGAAATACTGATCCCTAATGATGGAATACTCAACACAGTCAAGTAGGATATGCGTGAATGTGATTCTTTCGCAACAATTGATACAAAACGGAGGATCCACACCTTTAAGCAAGTATTTATGTGTATATCTTGTGTGGCCAATACGATATCGTCGTAAAATAACCTCTTCAAATCTGGACTGACAACCCAAGTAGGTGTAACCAATATACGGTTTTATTTCATGTAATTTATTTTTACCTACTTGGGTGTCCCACTTCTGCTTCAGATCATCAGTAAGTTCTAATGCTAACTTTCTAATCAGTGTATGGAGTAAGAAGTGGTGTCACAGATTTGTTGAGTTCTGCCTTAGCAGCAAGATCGGCCATTGCGTCACCGGAAATGCCTACGTGGCTGGGTAACCAACAAAAGACCATGTCGTATTGGCCAGTGGCAAGATTATTATATTATTATATTATTATTATATCTATTCCGACTCTCTTTCTTGCCTTCAGGCTATTAAAATATTTCTTGTAAACATCCACTTTTAATTGAAATTATTGAATTGTATAATAATCTTGCTATTGGCCAGTGCAACATCGTCTTTTGTTGGTTACCCAGCCATGTTGGAATCTCTGGTAACACACTGGCTGACCTTGCTGGTACAGCAGCACTCAACAAATCTGTGTCACCACTTCTTAATCCTTACAGTGATTATAAAGCCACCATTAGATCTTATATCCGTGATCTGATGCAAATGTGGGACACCCAAGTAGGCATAAATAAATTACATGCAATAAAACCCTATATTGGTTATACCTACTTGGGTTGTCAGTCAAGATTTGAAGAGGTCATCATGCGATGATGTCGCATTGGCCACACAAGATACACGCACGAATATATACTGAAAGATGAGGATCCTCCGTTTTGTATCCCTTGTGATGAGAGAGTCACGGTCAAACATATCCTGCTCGACTGTGTTGAATTCTCCGTCACAAGGGACAATTTTTTCAATGTCAAAACTATCAAGGACCTTTTTACCTCTGTTAGTTGTCATTGGTTTTTTAAAGGAAATCGATTTCATGGTTGAATTTTGAGCAATATGTTTCTGCAGATATATATATTTTAATGATTGATAGTTGAGATTAGTAACTTGAATTGTTAGTGGCTGTACCCTCAAAGGAGGTTGAAGCATTGTAAAATTATTGTCCTCCTGAGAGGGTACGTAAGTCCAAAAACATTTGATGTAAATTTAAGTCTACCAGCTTTTCAATGGTAGTATTCGTGGTTTTTTGAATTTTGACTAGCATTTCATACACTATCGCCAGCGGCTGAAGGGATGATGTAAATCCAACTAGAGTCCATGAAGGTAGCCAAGGTACTGTAAGGCCCCATGGTCCCTAGTATGGTGATCTGCTTCCAGTCGTTGGAGATCTATAGTCTGTTTTTATATTGTGTTGTCCAAATAGTGATATTAGTTTGAACTTTCCACACTAGTTTTAAATTGTAACTGTGATATTCTAGTTGTTTTACTGTCCTTTGACGAGAGGTTTATTTATGAAATACAGTATTAAATGTTCTCGTCACGATATGGCTGAAATATTGCCGATGTGACGTTAAATATTAACTCACTCACTCACGCACTCACTGTAAACACTGCGATCATTCTGACAGTGGTTGATGTAGGTCACGCGTTGATGATTGTTGGCGATGTAACTCCTGTAAATATGAATATGAGCGCCTCAACACGGCAACTAGCCCTTCTATATATACTCTTTGATTTCCCGAAAGTTTTGGCACTTATGACCATCGTCAACCCTGTAGAATGCCCTTGAAGAAGTCTCCCTGGAGTAAATACAAAGAAAACTAAGAGCCGATAAATTTCGGAAAACCAGAATCCTAAAAGTGCTGACCATGTATTAATCGAAATGTGACCAATCATAATTATTATTCAAAACACTAAATGCTGTGACCCAGTAATAATTATTACTTACTTAATAACAAAATATGCAGAAAATACACACTCGTAACACCATATTCAATTTTCAGTAAACACCACCGGTGCCATCTTTCAGATCATATTGCAATTACAGTTCGATGGATAATCACCAGATGTAAAACATCTAATGGTCTAGCTTCTAGGCAGAATTTACATGAAACCTCGTAACACATATTACGTCCTCTGGCACATTATGCACAGGTATTTTTCATTGTTCGTTTGTTTCAATATAATTCGATTAGATATTTACCAGAATATGAGTGCTAACCAATTGAATCCATTGTCTCATTATCATTTATACATTCACAGATGAGAAGAAGAACGTTCCTGAAAAATCGCCACAAAATAAGGTTGACCGCCAGGAAACAATAGCGGGCAGTCGGCTTCATGATGCCTGTAGGAAGGGGAACCTGACTCGCGTGAAACGCATCCTGTCCCAGAGTCTGGTCCACCTCGACATGAGAGAAGGAAATCATGGAAAAACTCCACTCATGGTGACAGCGCAGGAGGGACATTGCAGAATATTTGACTTCCTTATTACAAAAGGGGCTAATAAGTTACAGGTGGATAATAATGGTAAGAACATTCTTCACTGGGCCTGCAAGGGAGGACATGTGGGTATGGTGGATTGTTTGCTCCCACAATATGGTGTTAACATAAACGATAGGTACATGCCCCCACTTGCCCAGGCTGCTTATCAGGGATACAGCGACGTTGTTGAGTTCCTCGTATGTATGGGAGCTGATATGTCACAGACTGATAGTAGCGGCGACAGCGCCCTGCACTGGGCCTGCAAAGGAGGACATCTAGATATTGTGAAATATCTACTTTCACAGTGCAGTGTTGATATTAACTATAGGGGCAGAGGTGGCCAGACCCCTTTGATGGCCGCTACATTGTGGGAGCGCACAGACGTTGGTCAGCTCCTTGTGAGTATGGGAGCTAATTTGTCACAAGTTGATGATGTCGGTAACAACGCCCTGCACTGGGTCTCCAAATACGGCAATTTAGGTTTGATGGAGAGTGTTCTCTCACAAGGCAGTATTGACATTAACAGAAGGGGACGATACGGAAGAACACCATTAATGAATGCAGCGTATAAAGGTAAAACAATGGTGTTTGATCTACTTGTTAGTAAAGGTTGTCTAACTCATTTAGTGGATGATCAGGGCCATAACGTCCTCCACCTTGCCTCTTTACGTGGACGTGTGGAGATAGTAAAGCACATCCTCTCGCAGAGCATGATTGACGTTAACGTCAGAGACAAGAAGGGGGAAACAGCAGCCATGCTAGCAAGGCATGTGGGGCATTTTAAAGTGTATGACCTTCTTGTCTCGCGGGCCGTCCGATGAATTAAGTGCAGGTTGAGTGAGTGATGAGTGAGTGAGTGCTTAACGCCGCACTCAGCAATATTCCAGCTATATGGCGGCGTTTTGTTAATAATCGAGTCTGGACCAGACAATCCAGTGAACAACAACATGAGTATCGGTCTGTGCAATTGGGAACCGATGACGTGTCAACCACATATATCTTACAACAAGCATAGTCACATTTTGTGGCAAGCATGGGTTGTTGGAGGCCTATTCTACCCCGGGACTTTTACGAGTCTGCAGCTTGAGGGTTTATACAATGCAACGTGGTACATTACCGCTCACCACTAGCAGATTGTGAAAATCAACTGTATGTAACCGGCAGAGATCATGGATCCTTTTAGCTTTAGTCGTTAAAATATCCCATGCAGTATATGGACAGATAGATTAGACAGTATTTCTCAGAATAAAACGAGGTGATTACGGTTGTTTTCACCAATGTCGCATGGGGCTTTGGTGTTTGTCGTTTTTAAATAAGGAACAAATAACTGATCGAATCACACTTCGTACGGGTATCACGACATCGGCAGATCGGTCAACTGTGACGCTGTAGTGCACATCCTTCAACATGATGACGTTATTTTCCATTGTTCTCATACTTTAATAGTCGCAAAATAGTGCATTCAGTTACGTGGGGCGCCCAAATTTACCAAAGACATTGTCAGTTCGTCAGACTGTCATGCGTAATTCCGAGTTAGGAGGAGGGATGTTTGGGCACACTGATGTCATCATGGAAAAGAAGAATGGAATATGATATGAATGGACTTGATATGGCCTTCGTGCTTGGGGAAAACATGAAAAAACGGCAGTTTGAAAACAAGCGAGCAACCTTATATAACTGCTAAATAAGTCTGAAAAAAGAAATGACCAACCCAAGGAGACGCCTGTCTGATTACATGTCCAACTCATACAGGTCTAACTTTTTGACAATGTAATGGAGGTCTTTAATAATGTGATTATTAGCACATGTTCGAATAACATTAACAAGTCATTTAATTGATATCCTGAATAAAACGGATAATTTCAATTTCATACACTGTTTTCACTGTAAAAATCGCAAAAAATGAAATAAGCAGAGAAGTGCTAAACATTCATGATTGTGATTTGTTCTCCAAGTCTGGGAACTGTCTGTTAAGGTAAATGTGAAAAATACGTGTATGTGTGTCATTTTATGGGATATATGTGTATTCTAACTCAATCGCATGAATAGCCATAATCCGTTGTGGGGAGCTATTAGGCTGGATGCTGGAGGCAAAGCTATTGAGACACTCCTTGGTGAACAGAATCGTTTCCTTCTGAATGATGGTTCTATGACCCGGTGTGACTTGGCTTCTGCTTCATTTTCAGCCCTGGATTTGACCATTGTGAGTCCACAACTGGCTCTACATTGTACAGTGTAATTGGGAAGCGTAATTTCAGGATTCGTTTGGCAGTGATCACTATCCTGTATTTACCAGCCTCCAACTTAACCCGATAACTCAATTAAGAGAAACAGCCCAGCGGTGGACTTTCTCTATAGCTGACTGGTCTGCATATACTGATTTGTGCACCGACACGATCATCCCTGCTATAAATTCGATTGATATTGAACAGTTTCGTAACTGCTTTGTTTCTCACATTATTGCTGCAGCTGATAAAACCTTAGGCAGAAGTTCAGGTAAACGTCCTCTTAAACCGCCAGTTTGTTGGACAGATGCATGTCAATCACCTCACGATGACAGGAAGAAGGCCAAGAAAAGGGCTGAAAAGTCTCCCTTACCGTCCGATTTAATGGAATTTCGACGCGCTCCCGTTTTCCTCAACCGAACTGTCACTGAAGCCAAACGTTTGTCTTGGTCTAAGTACATAAATTCCATCAACAGGAATACACATCTTTCTCAGGTATGGAGAAAAGTGAAAGTTATTTCTGGTAGTTCCTGTTCTACCCGTGCAATTCCATCTATTGATAAAGATGCGCCAGCAACAACGATATTGACAAAAGTAATGCATTGGCTGAGTCCTTTCAGAAAGTATATATTACAGACAGCTTCAATCAGAGTATTCAGATATCTTACATTGTCCAGCACGTCATGTCGCTGACTACAACTCTTTACTTTGTTTCCAGGAATTAAGGAACGCCATTTCTCTTCGGGAAAATACCTCCCCAGGTGAAGATTCATTGTGTAATGATATGTTCAAACATTTGCCACTTATCAGCCTTGAAACAATGCTTTTAATTTTTATTGAAACTGAGTTTGAAAACAAACTTTCCATCTCCTGGAAAAAGGCAATTCTAGTTCCTATTCCTCAGCCTGGTAAAGAACCTGCTCAAGCTACATCTTACAGGCCTATTGCTCTTACCTCCAACATGTGTAAAATAATGGAGAGAATGGTAAATAACCGGCTAGTTTACTTCATGGAAAAGAACAATCTCTTTCTTTTCAGGTGTTCAGTCAGACTCTCGGAAAAACAAAGATCTTGTGCTGATCATTTAGTGCGACTTGAAATCGAAATTAAGAAGGCACTAGGAAGCACTGAATATCCTGGATAAAGGAGTTTTTGAGGGATAGAAGTATACAAGTTCGCATTGGAACTTCTTCGTCGTATATATTCAAGTTACACAATGGAACTCCCCAAGGTAGTGTAAATAGTCCAACATTATTTAATGTCATGATTAATGACCTGTTTAAGAATATCAATGTCCTGGTCGAAACGTCACATTTTGCTGATGATGGAGCAAGGTGAGGGTGGATAAGGTGAAGTTTTTGTGACTCTAGTTTGATAAGAGGCTTACCTGGAAACCTCATATATATTATTTGATTCTGAAGTGCACTAAAGTCCTGAACCTTCTGAGAAGTATTTCCAGTACCAAATGGAGTGCAGACAGGAAGTGTTTATTGCTGTTATATCGTGCCCTCATTAGATCACTTGATTTCGGCTGTCAAGCTTATGGATCTACATGTGTTACACAAAAGGCAAAACTAGATGTTGTTCACTTTTTGCCCTCCGAATCTGTCTTGGAACATGTAGAACTACCTTTGTTGAGGCTCTACGTGTTGAATCCGGTGAAATGCCTTTAGATCTCAGATGTGAAGTGTTAAAAGTTAGATACATGCTGCAGTTGAAATCTTTTGGGCTGAAACACCCGACGTCAGCTGTATTGGGAGATTGTGTTGAGTATTTTCTCGATCCATGGAAAGACGGTAAGGGGCCTTATGGGATGCGTTGTCAGAGAACTGGTTTTCATCATCAAGTCCGTGATGTTGCCATAGATGATGTCAGTGTTCCGCCTAAGAAGCCTCCTTGGCTGCTTGAACTTCCATCCGTTTATCTTGATGTCCTTGAACAAGCGTCTAGGTCTGAGTCAGCTCCTCGCATGAAAGCTCTTGCTGAGGAACATATCCGAAGTCTACAGCGGACTAATGTTATTCAGATTTACACTGATGGATCTAAGTGCTTGGTGTCTGGTCATGTTGGTGCAGGAATCTTCATAGCTACTGATCAAAGAGAGATTGCTCTCCGATTGGCTGATCACCTGTCAGCATTTTCTGCTGAATTTGTGGCCATCATTGAGGCTTTGCGTTGGATTCATTTTTTACGACCTGCATCAGCGGTCATTTTTAGTGATTCTGCCAGTGCTTTACAAGTAATACAGGCAGGCTCCTCAGCAAGGCAAGATTTGATCAATATTATACTTGATCTCTTTAAGGACTTTAGTAAAGATCTTTTAGACGTTGAATTTTCCTGGATACCGGCTCATGCTGGGATATTTGGAAATGAAAAAGCTGACAGATCTGCACCATCGTTAAGTTCTCTGTTCAGACAAAATGGTAACAGAGATGGTCCTCATCCTTAAAAGGACGTCATCTCTATGTCAAAATTATCCAGAGGCAACAGTAGAGAAGAGGTGATATTAACCAGACTTTGTCTTGGGAACTGTGGTCTTGGTGCCTATCTAAATGGTATTAATAAAGATATTTCTCCAAATTGCACTGTGTGTCATCAGCTAGATAATGTGGCCCATTTTTACTGCATTGCCAAATGATTGATTCACTTATATCGCTCAATATTGATATCTCCTTGACAGGGCTGTTGTATTCACGGAATATCGCCCGCACTGATGTTCAGTATGTCCTTCTTGCATATATTAAAGCGTGTGGAAGTTTTAATACTTTATAAATGTTTCGGACATTAGCAAAGCTTTGTGATGGGCAAGGTGTAAATGAGCCTACTTGCCTGAACGCCTATTAAATCTTATATTATCTATCTATCAATCGAATGGTTATCTTTGCCAAGACCGACAATATCACACAATAGTTTTGAATCGCTCTTTGAACAGCATCATATCGTAGTAGCACAGGAACAACTAACCACGCCCATTCCACCACCCATATATGTGAGTGAGTGAGTTTAGATTTACGTCGCAGTCAGCAATATTCCAGCTCTATGGTGGCGGTCGGTAAAATAATCGAGACTGGGCAGACAATCTCTCATGAAGGTGAGGTCAGGGTCGAAGTGTTGATGTCAGTGACTACTGGGCCTGAGACCATCAGACTCCTGCGACACTGCATGTTGTAACAGCATGTTGACAAATGATTTTCCAGGACTTCTGAGGTTCAAGTGACAGGACACCGGTCCACAAAGTGTGCTATTTAGACAGACATGTTTTATTCAGTAGCAGGCCACCGACCGAGAATACAACCCTGAATATGTCTAAAACAGTATGTACGATGTGTGCCTCTTGTTTACATGATATAATAAATAACATACATTTCATTTATGTATTTGTGAATTGTTTGATGTTTCCATGGAGTCAAGTCTGACTTTAACTCTGTTCAAAGTCGCGCAATGTCAAAAAAGACCTGATCTCTAAAAGTAATAAATCCTCTTCATGAAGCAGTGCACAAGAATAGGTTTCCAACTGAACTTTTTTACTACTTAAAGCTTAGGGACAATACGTTCGCATTTACGTGTCTATTAATTTTGATTGTGACTCGTGCTCATGTATTTCCGATGGGAACTGACAGGATTTGGCATGGTGATGTCTGTTGGCAGATGCGATGAGAGTGTTGACAGGATTTTTAAAAGGTGTGAGGTGTGTCGACAGGAGTATCAAAAGGTGTAATTGTGTTTGTTGTTAGGTTTTTATGTATTGACAGTTGTGATATGATGTGTGTGTGTATGTGTGTGTATGTATGTGTGTATGTGTGTGTGTTGTCAAATGTAGTGACAACACGACAGGTGGGATGCATGTATTCACAGTCAATGTAAACTTGCAATGCTGTTTAAACGTAGTATTCCTGTTGTATTAATTGTTGCTAACATTTCGTACAACCGCCAGGAGCTAAAGGGATGGTGTAAATCCAAATATGGTCCATGCATTTAGCAACGGTAAGTCCCTATGGTCCCTCGTCTTGTGATCAATATTTAGTTGTTGGCAATCTGCAGCCTGTTTATATATTGCACTGTCCAAATGGTGCTACTCTACTAGTTTTAACTTTACACGCTAGTTTTTAATGTAATTGTGATATTCTAGTTTTACTGTGCTTTGTCGACTGGTTTTGATAATATACATACATTCCATTTTAAGTGTTAAATGTTCTCGTCACGATATGGGTGAAATATTGCCAACGTGATGTTAAATATTAACTCACTCAGTCCTGATTGTGACTCTTGCTTGTATTGACTTGATAGCTCAGTAAATGTCTGTGAATTGACAGGTGTACTGTGTCCGTTGGCAGGTTTGATGTGTGTCGAGAGGAGGTTTAAAAGGTGTAATTGTGTTTGTTGGTTGGCGGAATGTGTATATTGACAGTTGTGTTGTGTATGTGTGTGTGTGAGTGTTGTCAGGTGTAATGTGTGTTGACAAGCGGAGCGTGTGTATTGACAGTTTGGATATGTGTGTGTTGTCATATGTAATGTGTGTTGATAGGTGGGATGTGTGTATTGACACCAGTGATGAGAGATGTGTTATGGGTATTGAAAGGAGGGATGGCAGGTGTGTTGTGAGTGTCGAAAGATGTGAGGTGTGTTGTTAGGTGTGGCCTAGATCGACTTTATCTCTACGTCGTGTAATGGCGTAAAGATCATATCTCTAAAGCTAATAAATCCCCTTTCCTGAAGCAAATGAAGCACGTTTGTAACTGATACCTTTTACTACTTAGGCCCTTCTAGAATTTATACGGTTTTCAGTGTCTGCCAATTTTGTGCGATCGATTCCTACTTAACCTTTTTGCCGCATATCAAATCACTAAAAACAAAATGTTTGAAGGCACTCGATTTACTGAAAGTGCTATCTGACTCAACGTGGGGAGGGAATCAAGCTACTCTCCTACACCTATACAGATCACTTGTCCGCTCGAAGCTTGATTATGGTCCTATCGTCTATGGTGGAGCCTGTAATAGTACTCTACAACTTCTTTATTCTGTCCACCACCAAGGACTTAGGCTTTGTCATGGGTCTTTTAGAACTTCGCCTGTCGACAGCCTATATGTTGAAGCCGATGAACCATCTCTTCTCAACGCCTTATAAACCTATCTTTACACTATATTACAAGACTATATTTTAGCAAGTCTAATCCTGCTTTTATCTATGTCTTTAATCCTCTGTACGATGATTTGTACAACAAAAAGTCTTCTCTTGTTCCGCCGCTTGGGCTAAGAATTAAACAATTCATCTCAGCTGCTGGCAATGAGCTGGAGAACATATATCCTTCCTGCTTGCTTTCTTCTCCTCCGTTGCAGTTAGTTAGGCCTAAGGTTGATCTAGCTCTTACACAGTTTAAGAACTCAGTAACAAATGACCTACAATATAAACAAGAATATCATCAATTAAAAAGTAAATATAATACATACAAACCCTTATTTACAGAAGGATCCAAGGATGGTGACGCAATGACTTGGCCACTGTCATGGGATCCAGGACAATTTCTTCTAGAATACCAGATAACAGCTCTATTATAACTGAAGAAGCAAACGCCATACTAACGGCTCTTACATATATTTAAAGGCACCCTTAATTCAGACGAAGTATAATCTCTTCCGACTCTTTTTCTTGCCTTCATGCTATTAAAATCGATCTATCTTGCAAACATCCACTTTTAATAGAAATCATTGAATTATATAATGATCTTGCTAGTGGCCAATGCGACATCGTCTTTTTGCCCATCCATGTTGACATTTCTGGGAACGCAATGGCCGATCTTGCTGCCAATGCAGCACTAAAACAATCTGTGACACCACTTCTTATTCCATACTCAGGTTATAAACCTACAATAAGAATTTGTATCCGTGATCTGATGCAGAATAAGTGAGACACCCAAGTGGGTATAAATATATTACATGCAATAGAACCCTATGTCGGTTATACTTACTTGGAATGTCAGTCCAGCTTTGAAGAGGTCATTACATGACAGTGTCGCCTTGGCCATACAAGATATACTCATGAATATTTATTGAAAGGTGAAGATCCTCCGTTTTGCATCTATTCCCTCGTGATGAAAGAATCACGGTCAAGCATGTCCTCCTGTCCTGCTCGACTGTGTTGAATATTCCATCACAAGGGATAAGTATTTTAACTCACGAACTTTGAATGATCTTTTTAACCATAATAGTCCTCATTTAATTATTTCTGTTTTAAAGGAATTAGATTTGCTAACAGATTCGTTAATAGGTAAATATTTTATTATCGGAACATTGAATGAGTAACTCCGATTGTTAGTGGCTGTATCCTCGAGGGTGGTTAATGTAAAGTGGTGGTAGCAAAGGTACCATGATCCTTAGTATGGTGATCTACCGTTAGTTGTTGGTGATCTATAGCCCGTGTTTTATATTGTATTTTACTCTTAAGTACACTGTTTTAGTTTCACATACTAGTTTTATGTTCATAGGTGTGATAATCTAATATTTGTACTGTCCTTACATGACAGGTTTTTAAGGCCTAAATTTATTAAATTTAAAAGTGACATAAATTAAATTGTTCTCGTCACGATATGGCTGCAATACTGCCGATGTGACGCTAAACTTTAACTCACTCACTCAATGAAGTTTGTGCGACTCTTCCTGATGTATATCTGATGCAGCAATCCAAAGCCCAGGGTATTCGCTTGGTACCTCAATAACAGAAAGGTTACACTTTCTCTCAATAAAATGCATTATAAATGACAGAAGATTGTCCCTTCTTTGGTTGGCAAGGGAGGATAGGATTTGCCATCGACTCTTATTTCAGTTTTAAGTTCAAGAAGAGGATATGATGTGTGACAGGTGTAATGTGTGTGTGTCTTGTGAGGCGTGAGACACAGACCCCTAGTGCGGGTTAGAAAATCGTTAAACTAAGTCCTTGATTACTATCCAAACTCCCTGACTATATAACATGTGAAGGTGCACCACAGAAACACGGCGACATGGTCGAAAACTGGACAATGACGCACACATGAATCAATATTTTTTTAAGGTCTCACAAGTACTAAGCGCCCTTGGCTATATTTCTAGCGTACGTGTATTTAGGATGCACATACATGTGCGTTTACTGGGGTTGCATATATTGGCTTATTCACAGGTGCCAAAGATCGAATTGCTCTGCCGGAAGTATACAAAACTAGGTCGTTAATACTGGGCTTTCCGCCCTCCAGCAATCTGGTAAGCTAACACTTTCGTTCACAACACACACGTCATTTTCTTCACCCACGTGTTGAAAGTCTCTACGCGATGCTTGTTTTGGATTCAGATCAGCCAAATGCGTATGATATTATTGAAAAAATGACACAACTTAGATGTGTTACGGCAGGCAGGCACGGGGAAAATTGTGCATATCAAGAACACAAAGGAGAGACAGAGAAGCAGGGCAGCATGTGTATCAGTGATCGCTAGCACTGGTTGTTCTGCAACATCTGGATATTCCAGGACAGGAAAGATGATCAATGACACAAACACACTCATTACAGACGAGACGAGTATGGTCATTGCCCGGACATTCGAACAGGTATGTTCTTGTTGATATCTTCCGTGAGATGCCACATAGAAATAACCCGTGCGTCATCGCTGTGCCGAGTTTATCTGAGCGAGGAGCTATGAAAACAGCACACATTAGACTAAATTGTATGTCAAATAGCAGTGGTGTTACCCACTATGATAAAAATCCACACTTTTAAAGTACAGTCATTTCCCGTTCTGTACATGTAAATACTCTATATTATTTGAATCTATAAGTGTAAGAAATTGCTCGTCCAAAATGCATAAAATGTTAATGTTAGAGAATTTTCAACGGCAGCCATTTTTTGTGAATGGCGCATCGGGCCAATCGTGGTCTCGTTAAATCTTTAATTTGCAGTAATAAACAAAAACGAAAACATTTTACGGTAGACAGTTTGATTCACAAATACCATGTTGAAAATGAAATATCTAGCGAAAAGGAAGCCAGCAAAATCGTCGATTACAAATTCGTTAACATTTGTGAGACGCCATTTTTCACGAAAATTGGTTACACTGCAGTGTTTTCCCATGAGTGTCTTGCCGGAAAACACGTAGGAACGAAAAAACTTTCAATAAGACACATGTTTTACAACGACAGGAAATATTAAAATCATCCACATATATTTACTTTAGTTCTTGTTGATATCTTCCGTGAGCTACCTTCAGTTGTTGGCGATCTGTAACCTATTTCTATATTGTGTTGTCCCCTACAATTCATTTTATTAGATTTAATTAGAGTTTTAAATGTATATCTCAAATATTCAAGTTGTTATATTGCCCTTCCTTGACAGGATTGTATAATCTATCTTTACATCGTGTTAATCTATATATTATTTTAGTCTCGATATGACTGGTCCACAAAGTATGTAGTTTATGAATTGTTTAATGTTTCTATGCATCAATATTGACTTTAACTCAGTCATGTAATATCGTAAAATCCATATCTCTAAAACTGATAAATCTTCTTTCATGAAGCAGTGCACAAGAACAGGTTTGCAACTGATGCCTTTTGCTACTTAGGGCCTTCTAGAATTATGATTGTGACTCATCCCCATGTATATCTGATATTGCAATTTAAAGTCCGGGTGATTGGTTTGATAGCTCTATAACAGAAAGAAACAGTGACAGTCAAATGAATTAATTTGGGTGAGAGAGGAAGATGGTATTTGTCATCTTCTATTCATGAAGATACCGTATGGCAGGAGAGAGAGAGAGAGGTAGAGAGAGAGAGAGATGTCGACGAATTACAGTAAAATTACCAGACTATCTCCCATATGTGTTTGAAAGTAGAAAACTCTTTTGAGACAGCACAACGTACAAACTAGGTATTGATCGTCAACAGGCAGATCACCTTGCAAGGAGCCATGGGGACTTACCGTACATTCGCTTTCTGCATGGTTCATAGCTGGATTAGCATGATCCTATTTTCAAGGCACCAACGTCAACTGTTGCAACCGGCAAAGTATGTACTTGCAGGCCATGGATAAGTCGAGATGATACTTGAAAATTCTTTGCCGTTTAATTGCCTTTACAAATATTACACTATGATGAATATGAGTGAGTAAAAATTGAAAGCCACACCGGCAATATTTCAGTCATATTGTGACTAAAACAAGTTCTAAATTCACCATAAATACATGCAAATTATAAAACCTGTCAACGAAGGACAATAAAGCAAGCTGGAATATCACAGAAATTTAGAAGTAATACTAGCATTTATCTCGAAAGTGTATTTCAAATGAGGACAAGACAGTATAAAAATGGACTATAGATCGCCTGACTGACGGTAGGACACCCTAGTAGGGCACGGGGACCTACAATACATTTGCTTCGTGCATGGTCCCTAGTTGGATTCACACCATCCCTTCAGCTGTTAGCAACTAAGATATATCTTGCCAAACATGAAAAATACAAAGATGCTACGATTAAAGGCAGTGGAAAGTTTAATTTACTTTGATTGACTTTATATTTACGTACCCGCTCACTAGGACAATAATTTTACAGTACCTTAAGCCCCCGATCGGATTTACTATTTCAAACTTCCAAACATAAATTATTTATTTGTTTACAAATCAGTTAACAAATGTATTTCTTTAAAAAAGCACTATTTTGCACAGAATTAACACGATTATAAAGATCATTTAAAATATGTGTCCCTTATAAGCAAGATCGGCCATTGTATTTAAAAAAAATGTCGAAGTGGCTGGGTAACCAAGAAAAGACGATGTCGTGTTGGTCAGTGGCAAAGATCATTGTACAATTCAATAATTTCTTTTAAAAGTGGATATTAACATAAACTTTCAGTCGCCTGAAGGGAAGAAAGAGAGTCTGAATAGACTATATACTGTTTATTGTAAGGGTGTCTTTAGGGCATTTAGGGTTATAAAAATTCGTGGAAAGAAGGTTAAATGAAAATCAAACATTAAACCCTAGAATTTTGCCTCATTTACAGTTCTAATGGGAATGCCATTTAAAGATATTTCAAGGTCCTTCTGCTGCTTATATTTTCTACAAAGGTTTTGACAGTTATTTTTTGACTAAGAAAATTTAAGGCAGTTTTCAAGCCAATATTTATTTGTTTTATTTAAACACAACCGTAATTGCCTTTCAATAAGACACATGTTTTACCAAGACAGGAAATATTAAAATCATCCACAAATATTTACTTTACTAATAAATAAAGTGAGAGACAGGATATTGTCTTGTGGGACACCCTGATTCTGAGTATAATGGTCAGACAGGGTAGAACTCACGCGGACTTGAAATTGCCTGTCGGTTAAAAATTCGGATATAAATTGAGGCAGATGGCCTCATCAAAAATCTAACCTCCTCTAAAAGTGTCCACTGACATATTTCTGGCAATTGTTTCAGCAGCTGGTAGTGTACATATTATGATCCGTCGCAGTGTCATAAGCTTGCTCAAGAGCAGTATGGAGCTCATGTAATGAAAAAACTTCATTGTAATCTTCACCATTATTTGATTTGAAATTTCAGTTTTGCCTTTTCTCTTGTTTCTGACATTTCTGAGACTCAGGAACATAATTTGCCGATGATGAATTTTTGACAAGAGTTTCTCCAATCTTATTTGCAGATTTAAACTCATCAGTAATTAAATCAGCATCATCTTTGACATTGTGAACATCAGATTTGGAACCTTTGCTCTTAATTCTTTGAACCATGGTCCCTACCTTGGACACTGGCGTGCGTGAATTAAACTTGGAGACATACTTTATCCATGATCGTCGTTTGTTTTGTTTGAAGGTACGATGCTTCTTTGCACTGTGATTTATTTACATTATGCAGACTTGGATGATAGCGGAAATAATGTTCTTCCTTTTCCCTTGATTTTCTGGCCTGACTACACTTTGCATTGAACCATGTGGAGTCATATTCTCATGAACTATTTCATTTAAAAACGTCAGCAAAAGTTTGAACGTGATCGATTTTATCACCGAAATATTCAGGGCACAATTTTGATGTAGAAATACAGTTTGACATAAAGTAGTATTTAGACTTGGAAACGTTCCATTTTATAAACGATCGAGAATCAGATTTCTGAGAGGATAGATCACGTCATTATGAAGAGACCAATATAATGCACCCGAGGCGAGCCAGTTCCTCGTGGTGGGTACTGGATCACACTAAGGGGTCCTTTCAAGTTAAGTCCCTTTGCTGTGTCAAAAGGCGTTGCAGGCTTTTACCTGGGGAGGTAAAAGATATTAAAGAGTTGAGATCTGGTTCCCTGCTAATCGAATGCAAAAGTGTTTAGCAAATTATTCCTGTCGGGGTGTTCCCTCACGGAATATTATAGACATGCACATGCATCGTCCTCGATAGTGGACGTTGCCTCTCAGACATGAGTGAACTTGACATAGTTATTGAACTGCAGTCGCAAGGTGTCACTCATGTTAAAGGCTTTACAGTCGAATAATGTCTTCAAGACAAACACCTACTTGTTCACATTTTGTCTCTCGATGTCTCCAAAATCTCTGAAACAAGCATCTAAATCAAACTGAAATGTGAACACTATATAAAGATCGAGCAATGAAATCAGTAAGAAAAATCAACGTAACAGGCATCCGAAGGGGTCTAAGGATCAGGTCTAACAATATAATAAGTTTGGATCACTTGAGGCCATGGATGTGTCCGACCTAACCTCAATAGCCTGTCACCCACAAGGAAGGCGAGGGGTAGATCTGCAGCATCTGCAATAATTCAATGGAATTGTTGAGGAATCCTGAATAAATTTAAATGGTGTACACTTATTAAACCAGGATTTTAACCGTCAGCGTTCTAAATCCAAGAAACCTATCTGAAACACGCAGATAATTTTGAGCTCAGTCACTTCAATGCATACCACTGTTTTTCTCCAACGGGTGGATTCATCAATCCTGGCGAGGAATAATATTATTCATAGCTCATTGTCACTTAAAACAAGTGTACAGGTTGTTGCAGTTCGACTTACATTAAAGACTCCTTTACTTTATGCCCTTTCTGCATTCTGCCTTCATCGGCTGTTTAACTAACTGCTTTTTAGCAAGCTTTTTATGATCAACTACCTAAAACCTGTATAACCATGTGTCATTTAAATGGCCACAACACATCCTGCTTCATGGCATGATGCTATAATTGTTGTAATTCCTAAACCTGGACGTGACCATACCGATCCTTCCAATTATTGGCCGGTTTCACTAACTAGCTGCGTTTGCAATACCATGGAACGCATGATAATTAATCGGCTGGTTTGGTACCTGGAAACCAAGAACCTGATAACAGGTATACAATGCGATTTCCGTAGAAACAGAAGTACCTTCGATCACTTAGTGCGTTTTGAATCATTTGTAATAAACAACACACTGTGTTTAGATCTTTTTAGATCTTGAAAAGGCATATGGCACAACGAGGAAATATGACATTTTAGGAGATTTATATGATTTCGGATTGCAGAGCCGTTTGCCTAAATTTATAGCCAACCTTTCAAGGGGCAATTCCAAGTCCGCGTTGGTTCTGCCCTGTCTGATTATTACAAACAGGATCAGGGTGTCCCTCAAGGCAGTATTTTGTCTGTCATTCTATTTTGTATAAAAAGTAATAGTCTGTCAAACGTTTTAAGTGATTCCATTGATGGATCACTATTTGCGAATGATTTTAACATTGGTTGTCGTGTTAAAACTATGCAAACTATAGAACTGCAGTTGTGTTTAAGTAAAATAAATAGTGTCTTGAAAATGGTTTCAATTTATTTTTAAATAAAAGAAAATAACTGTATACACTTTTGCAGAAAGAATAAGCCGCATAAAACTCTATACCTATGTTGTCGTTCATATTAATGTAGTGAAGAGGCCAAATTCTTGGGTTTAATGTTCGACTCCCTTCTTCCACTTATCACATCCTTGCAAGCTAAATGCCCGAAGGCACTCAGTGTATTGACTATTGTATCCCGTGTGACCTTGAGAGTGCTAGTGTCAAGGTCATGCATACCTTGCTTGACTGTTGAATTCTCCATCGGAAGGGATAAATATGTTACTGTCAAAACAGTTGAGGGTATTTTTAACTGTTAGTTCTCATATAATTATTGGGTTTTACGAAAGGAAAGTGATTTCATTGATGAATTCTGATTGATATGTGCTGTAGATAGATGCATTTTAATGTTTGGTTGTTTAGATTAGTAACTAGAATTGTTAGTGGCTGTACCCTCAAAGGGGGTTGAAGTAATGTAAGGTTATTTTCTTCCTGAAAGGGTAAAGTTAAGTCTACCGGGTATTAGTAGTATTCTTGTCAATTTAGTTTTGGCTACCATTTCTTACAATCGCCAGCAGCTGAGGGGATGCAGTAAATCCCACTAGGGTCCCTTCAGGTGGTAGAGGTACTGTACGTCCCCACGGTCCCTAGTATGGTGATCCACCCTCTGTTGTTGGCGGTCTGTACATTGTTACGAGAGTGTATTTTCGGTATTGTTAATTGTATTGTTAATTAGGTAATAATTATTACTGGATCACAACTTTGAGTGTTTTAAATGATAATTATTTAAGTGAAAACAATCCAAGCAGTCAAGCAGGAGATCCTTCAAGTTATTGAAGAAATATGACTGGGATTTGATTTAATTTTACATAAAATTTATCAAGTCCACTTTGTAAACTCATGTACTAGATACATATGCACTCTCTAGGCATATGATACAGGGGACCAGTGGTCAGTTATCTGAGCTTCTGATGGCAAGTGATTAAGTTGCTTGTTAAAACAGATCCCTGGTGCCAAGGTCCTTTCTTACTATGACCTCAGTAATATTCTGGAAACAAGTAAATAATTGAGTTTGGGCCACCATTTGCATCGATGTAAGTACTTGTGATACGATGACGTAGATAGCCCATGGGTAGAAGCCTTTTACCAGTCCCGTCGGTTGCCTCGACAACAGGTGAGACCCGGGGTTGTAACTCTTGTGGCATCAGCCATATTATCACTTGTACCATTTGAAGCAGTACAGCCTATCTGCTGTTTTATTTATACTTTTAATATTTATTCCAAAATGAAGTAAGAACAGTTGTTGTTTTTTGTTTTGTTGTTTTTAAAAAAGAGTAAAACTGCTATGGAAACCAACACACATTATATTGTCAGTTCTCGACATGGATGAAAGATTTATGTATGTGAAGTTTTGTGTCATTTCGCAGCGAACCAATCAGGTGCAGTTGCAGTGTAACGTGAAATAATATGTTAGAGACGTAAACTTACTGTTTTTCTCTGGATGTCGAGCACGCTGTGTCTGTAAACTCTGTTAACGTGACTTTAAATGAGTTGCTTGAGGCGGTGGTGCTCATTACTGGATATCAATGTACCCAGTCTTCTGCGGTCGTACGTTTGCCGTATATTCTGCTAAAGTGATCAAACTCATATTCTCTGGTGTCAACAAACCTGTGTTGTTTGTCTCCAGACATTTGTGTCCCACGCCTTGTGGTAATCACATCACATGGTTGCAACCACGCATTGGTAGAACGTCTTGTGTATGTTGTCTATGGTAACCTTCAGACATCGGTGTCCATTGTCTGGTGTCCATCTATCTGATGGTGGCTACCACACATTGTTAAAATACTCTTGTGTTCAAAATAATCTGGCAGTTTGACTTCACAGTAGCTGTTCTCCATCCTACAGAACAGGTGAAACTCTGTTGGCACTCCAAGATGACATGGGGGTATGCCATGGACTGTGCGAAACTGCTCCTACAAATAATGGTTATTCTGATGGTTGCATTTTCAGCATCTTGCAGCGAGCAATGCAACGCTAGAACTACTGAGAGGGAGGGTTCCATCATTATCAGGAACGTTGGCATTAAGTTGTGCCATCTTAAATGTGAAGAAAGTGGTCCATGTTTGAGTATTGAATACAATCATGAGACTTTGACATGTCGCTTACTAAGAACTGAAGCAATGAAGACCAACAAGAAGAAAGGAGTTGTCAGTCTCACAAGAAGTCATTCAGATGTAAGTAAAATCATAACACCTCTGTCCATAATGATACAAAAATAATCGTTAGAATCTGGGGACTAATTATTAGCAAATGTTATGAATCTCAAATATTTATGATATCACGTGTTCTTGAAGAGGAGCAAAGGCAAATGGATGTTAACGTGAAGGTTTACGAGAATAAACAAGGCAAAACAGGGACATGCGTCAGACATAACTTCAATTTCGGATGCGTTTGTGTAGAAACTATCCTGACATGACCACCCACTTTGACAAGACATTCTTTTTGTTGAGAAACACTAGGAAGGAGGGAAAGATTTATTAGTGCCCAAAGAGAAGGTCCATTTCTAGGCTGAATATTGTATCAGCGTATCTTAATACAGTGGTCAGTGTAGTAAATTCATATATATATGGTTGCAGTGTTGGGACGGACACGGACACACATTCACTTTGGTGTATATCTTTCTGCATCCTTCAACAGCTGGTCAGCACTGCCGCTGTGTTACATTGTGCATAAATGATTCTCTCTCGCACTAAGACTTTGGTGATTTTTCTATATTATATTTTGTGACCCGTTGCATTAGATTTTGTCTCATTTATATTGTATTTGAAATTTGTATTGTGAAATTGACTTGTGACTTTGTATAACTTTCTCTCTTTGCTAAATAATACAACCTTTGAATGCTAGTATGGCGTTATCTTCCGCTGTAAAAATAGAACAGTTGTGTGGTAATCAAAACGATATTGTTCTTGATCCAATGACAGTGGCACAAGCCATTGCGCCATCGTCCTTGGACCCATCTGTTTCATATGCTAGTGGCAAGCAGTCACATTCTTTTCAGTCTAAGCCTAAGACTACCGGTGGTTCTGATCCTGTTTGTGCATATTGTAAGAAGCCAGGTCATTTGATTCCTGCATGATACTCCAGTTTAAATAGAAATCAGGCTGCAGGTTACCAAAATGCTTTTGAGTCCATCGCACCTAAGCCTCTCTTTCCAGGTGGTTCTGAGTAATGTTTTGTTTGTGGGAGTAAGTCTCCAGATCCTGTAGTTCGGAGGGAGTTTTTTACCCTTTGTGTCTAAGGGTTCTGTGTCACTTATGAGAGATAATTCTACCCCAGGGTCCGTTGTTATCTTGAGGGATACTGGAGCTCTTTTATCTGTGATTTTGAAGGACATGTTGCCTTTTTCTGATGAGTCTTCAGCTAACACAGATGTTTTGTTTCAGGGTACAGGTGGCAGGTCTTCTGCTCCTCTCCATTCTGTGAATATGACTTCAGATCTGATTTCAGGTGAGGTGAAAGTTGGTTTTTGTTACCTTTTTTGAGTTCCGGGTGTCAATTTGTTAATCAGTAATGATTTTATGGGGGCCAAAGTTGGCACTGATCAAATTGTCACTATCACTGGAGAGTTCAGAAAGGTTGGAGTATGTATTTCCTGTTATTTTTTCCTTCTTGTACAGCGACTCGTTCAATGTTGAAAGGCATTTCTTCCAAGACTTCTTTGCAGAATGATACCATTTATGATTTGTCAGGTACATTCATGGATCATTCTCTGTGTGAGGTAGAGATGGGTGACTTATTATCAAAGAGTAGTAGCTCTTGAGGACTCGTTGATATGTCAGATAGTTTGTCAGGTGGTGAACACATTCATTCCAGAGAACAGCCATTAGTGCACAGGGTGAGGATGTTGAAGTGCAGAAGTTGGCTCTTAAGGCTGTTGCTTTTGAGGATGTTGGCAAGGTTTTAGTTTGTTATTACAACAAGGAGGGTGTTCTGATGAGGAAATATAGGTCATTGGATGTTCCTGTGGAGGATAAATGGAAACCGCACCATTGTGGTATCAAAATTATTTTAAAAACATGTACCTTCATTCGCACACAAAATTCCCATGGCAGGTCATCTGGGTATAAACAAGACTTGTGAGAAAATTTTGGCACATTTCTTCTGGCACAGTTTGAGACAAGATGTGGCTGGATTTTGCAAGACCTGTCATGCTTGCCAAATTGTTGGAAAACCAAATCAGAAAATTCCTTCCGCTTCCTTACAACCCATTCCAGCTTTTCAGTTATTCCAGTTATTATTGATTGTGTACCACTGCCAACAGTAGTATTAGACATATTGTTTTGAGACAGAGAAAGGTTGGGATGAGGGTGTGCATTTGTTGTTATTGCTGTCAGAGAGTCAATTCAGTAAAGTTTACTGTTTAGCCCCTTTGAGCTTGTATCTGGTCACAGTGTGCGTGTGTCACGAATACACTTAAAAGAACAATGGCGCAATGACAGACCTAAGATCAATCTCTTAGACTATGTGTCTACATTTAGGGACAGACTATCAAAAGCAAGTGAGTTGGCAAGAAAAAACTTGAAAGTTTCGCAAGAAAAATGAAACAGAATTATTACAGAAAGTCCAACGAGAGAAATTTTACTTGTGGTGAGAAAGTGTTAGTTTTGCTTCCTTTTCCTGGTCAACCACTGAGAGCAAGATATCAAGGTCCATATGTAACACAGACTATGTCGTCCAGACGGCTGGTCATCGGAAACAGAAGAGATCGTGTTATGTGAACATGATTAAGAAATATCATTACAGGTTAGAAACCAAACATGGCAACTGTATTGCCACACTCTCCCCAGTTTTAGATTGTACTAAAGACAATTTGAAAATTTTGACAACATTGATTATTGTGCTAGCAATGTGAAGTTTGATGATCTTAATGATAATGTTTCACCAAAGTTGATAAATTCTGATGTGTGAGCTCACCTTGATGAGAAAATGTCACATTTATCACCTGAGCAGAAAGTTCAGATGTCAGATTTGATTCACTCAGATTTGAGTTCTCTCACTTATCTCCTGATGTGCCTAGTCGAACTGATGTTGTTGGCCATGATATAGATGTAGGTGATGCTGTGCCTGTAAAACAACACCCATATCGGATGAATCCCATACGTTCTTCAGAAAGAGGTGAAATTCATTCTGGACAATGACATTATTGAATCCAGTGACTGTTCACCATGTGTTCTTGTGGTGAAGAGAGGAGATGGTTGGCGCTGCTGTGCTGGCATGAAAGCTGTCAGTGCACTCTCAACAGCTGATTCGTATCGTATTCCGAGAATGGACGATTATATTGACTGCATTGGTCAAGCTAAATATATAAATAAGTTTGACTTACTGAAGGGCTTCTGGCAGATTTGACTCACAGACCATGCAAAGAAAATATCCGCATTCACTACACCAGATGGACTGTATCAATACAAGGTGACGCCGTTTGGACGTTCCAGAGACTCGTCAACAATGTCACATCAGCATTAACTGGGTCGAGGCCTACACAGATGATGTCATCGACTACGATATGGAGTGGGGTGACCATCTGACAAGGACTCATACTTTCTATGAAAGACTGATGGAGGCGAAGTTGACTGTGAATATCTCAAGTGTGAATTGGGGAAGACACAAATTGAATTTTTAGGGCATGTTTTTGGGCACAGCCAGGTACAACCAGTTCATGCTCAAATTGAAGCAACTGTACATTTTCCAGTACCTCAATCTAAGAGAGAAGGCGTTTACAGAAAGTTTTTTGTCAAAACATCTTAAATGTTGTATCTCCACTCACTAACCTTCTGAGGAAACAGGCAAAATTCAAATGGGTTAGCAGTTGTCAGACTGCATTTGAAAAAGTTAAAGCCATACTCATCAATTCTTCAGTATTACAGGCAGCAAATTGTGAGAAATCATTTAAATTCCAAATGGATGCAAGTGATGTTGGTGCAGGTGCTGTCCTAATTCAAGAGGATGATTCAGGAATTGAACGTCCAGTTTGTTATTTTTCAAAGAAATTTGACAAGCACCAAAGAAAGTATTCTACCATTGAGAAAGAGACATTTAGTCTTTTGTTAGCTTTACAGGATTTTGTAGTGTACCTTGGTACCACCACAATGCCAATCGTAGATTTTCCTGTTCACAATACCTTGACTTTTCTTCACGAAATGAAGAACAAGAACCAAAGACTCATGAGGTGGAGTTTGACCTTGCATGTGTGCTTTACATTTTAAATGTGCACTGTAGCTATAATTGCAATCAATTTGCAGTACTGATCAATGATTAGCTTTTCTTACGAGTGAGGTTACCTTCTGTGTTAATCGGAAGAAGTATTAAAATGTTTTGATAACAATTGCTACCAATGTCATGGGCTTATACAGGTAAATGAACACATGTCTGCGAGAAAGGGGATTATGAGATGTTGATACAGGAGATAAGTGTTACTCGTCATTGGGAGTGCATGCTAAAATTCTATTTTTGCACATTGATTGAGTTAAGGTGACAGGGTTACAAAACCTGCTCCTTTGAAATTATATCAAACAAATAGTTTATATAATGTTATCATAGACATAAATAGCAAAACTGTATTACAGCCATATTCGTATAGATTTAAAATAAACCAAGATACTAATTAAGACCTAACTCAATTTCGACTATTGATTTTTCATACTTCTAAAGTTGATAATAATACATAAACGAATAGGACGTGATAACTCTTGTATCGAGAATATATATAGATATATATACTACGCAAAGGTAAGTGGAAGATTTTGTTGAAAGTTTCATGTTGATTTCTCAATGGAATTTACATAAGTTTGATCTCTGTAATTATCTTATCCATTGTAATTATCACGCCTATCACTTCCATCGTCAATAAAAGGCGGATAATACATCATTTACGGAATTGATACCTATGCATATAATTATTCAGACTACATTAATGAGATATTTGAACAGCTCTTTCAAAATCGAAAAAAAACAGGCTCTGGCAGAATGCATGTCCAGGTAAAGTTGTGTCCCGTGACAAGTGTAAAACAAACCAATGCGCTGTTGTATAATTGGTCAACCTATTTTATGGAGTCATGACCATTGTCAATCTTCTGAACCTCGTTTGCACTCAAAACAAATATTGGCATGTATCAGCGAAAATGCTTCATTCGTAGAAGATTATTAAGCGTAAATTACTGACAGTGACATAGATGTTTGGAACAATTTGACCTCACACAATGATAAGGGAAGGTCAATTTGTTTAAGTATGCCTTACAAACATGTGTTAAGAAAATACATATGTACATGCCACCAAAAGCCAACAAGAGAATGTATAACAAAATTGCGTAAAACGTTCCATGTATGACATGTATTCACACCTGTTTTCTTTCAACACATATCTTTACAACGCAATTGAAGAATTAAACAATCAGGGCTTGCTCGTATGATCCTGTAATCACCGAAACCTGCCAGGGATATGAGGCTTGAATAGCCCTAATTAGTCTCGCCACGATCAGCCAGGCAATCAGCACGGGTTTCCAGGTGTTGAGCCCTGAATTGGCTCTCAGGCTTAATTAGTTATTATTGGGTCACAACGTTTAGTGTTTTGAATAATGATTCTGATGGGTCAATTTTCGTATAAAAGATGGTCAGCATTTTTAGGATTTTGGCAGTAGGCTTTCCGGAAGTACTTTGGAGTTATCTGCCCTTAGCTTTCTATTTGTCGACTTCCGGATCCATTGTTCCGGATCTCTCCACACGTGTTCTTGAAACTGTGAATGACCCATATATACATATATATTTGTGACCCATATATGTGACCCACATATATATATCTGCATTTGTCAACACCTGGTCGGCACTGCCAGACTGATCACTGTGTTACCTTCTGCATAAATGATTCTCTCTCGCACGAAGACTTTGGTGAGTTTACTGTATTATATTTGCTGGTTCATAGGGGATTTCTTACACCTTTTATCAAATCAAATTCTTAACCGTAACAAAATATCTTCAAAATATTTCAGCCACGCCGAAGATTAAAAAATATGGTGTTTGAACAAGAACATACACACATGTAAGTAAATAATTTCCAAAGATGTACAGGTAATAAATATGTGAAGGATGAGGCCAGATATTTCTTCTTGCAAAAACGCCAGTATATCTCCAAAACGGCTCTTCAGGTGTACAATGAAATCTAAGTTTCGTCATAGATGACGCACAACTGTAATAGCTATGTCGTCAATATGAGAAGACGTTACAGTTATTGACTGACTGAGTGAGTGAGTGAGTTATAATTAAAGTCACATCGGCAATATTGCAGTCATATAGTGACGAGAAATGTTGTAGATACAGAATAAATTTAAATAGTTACAGAACCAGTCATCTACCGAGTGTCTCCCATGACTACGTTTTACGTCACCCGCTATTACCACTAACTGTAATGCCATAATCATCATCACAACATAACCATTACAATTGTGCATCATCTATGATGAAACTTGGTTTTCATCGTACACCTGAAGAGCCGTTAATGGCATAAGATCTTGTGGAGATGTACAGGAGTTTTACAACTGAAGAAATATCTGGGCTCATCTTATATTTATACTTTTGTCTACTGTTTGAAGGTCCTGACTGGTTCCTGTTCATCTGAGATGTGTACATTTAGGCAACGATGTTTGAAGACTCGATCCAGAAGGTCTGTCTGTGTGCAAGGTACTGAGCGGTATTTTTTCTTATTATCTCTTAGGCACTGTGTAGACTGGTTTAGACAGCAAGAAGCATCCGTTCTGCATTCCTTGTGATGAGAGAATCACGGTCAAGCATGCTGAGGGGTTGATGTAACTCCAGCTAAGGTCCATGCAGGTCCCCATGGTCCTTAGTATGGTGACCTACCTTCAGTCATTGGCGATCTAAAGACCGTGTGTTATCGTGTACTGTCTTCTTTAATTGTGAGAATGGTTTACTTTTCTGTGCTAGTTATATATCCATATTTGTGATACCCTAGGAGTTTTACTAAGAGATTATTTTCTGCAATTTTTTTTGTCATATTCCATATAAAAATTGTCGTTGTCACAATATGGCTGAGATATTGCCGATGTGACATTAAATATTAACCCACTCACTCACTCACTTTATGCAGTACCTGATGCAATTATATGCATACGTCTCGGTTGTTAAACTCTTTGCAATAACTAATATGCCTTTCAAAACTTTCAAAGTTACATTGAAGCTTACCAGAGTTTTACAACTTAGGTTTTGGCACTTTTAATTACGGCTTAATGTTTCCAACACTGGCCACTGATGGGATAGTATATATCCAGCTAGGGTCGATGCAAGTAACAAAGGCACTGTAAGTTTCCTTTGACCCATGTATGATGATCAACTCTCAGTTGCTGGCGATCTACAGCCTCTATCTATTTCGATTTATGACAGTTTAAGTCACAACATGGCTGAAATATTCTCAATGTGACCATAACCTCACACACTAGTGTGGTGTTCTCCCTTCAGTTGTTCAAGATCTACAGCCTGTTTGTATGTTGCATGAACCAACAAAAAAAAACGTGAATCTACCAAACAAACTGCCAGACGTGCTTCATCACTACTTCATTTTTTTTCACTTGTTGTATGATAGATAGACCTGGTTCGTAGCCAGTGTTTAAGAAAATTTGGTTTCAGATTCTGTATTTAATACAAAAAGCATATCGACAAACCGCAGTTACTAAAGTAATGATACAAATAGGTTATTGTGTATTTTTCATGAAAATGATAATGCCTGTGCATCCCGAGGTGTCATCCCATATGAGAAGAGCCACCCAACATGCACCATTCACTGTTCGACACTAGCGACATGCCACAATTATCAAGGGAACAGATGGACCAGGCTTCAAGCAGACTAAATGCTGGCCAGCCTGCAAGACATATTGCAATTCACTTTTCTGTTTTATGTTCGAACACTGTTGCGCCTGCAGGCCAAGCCACTGGAAGCACAGGCGACTGGCCTCGCAGTGAAAGGCAATGAGGCAAAATCGGCAGATTGTCCGTCATCACCTGCCAAATTGTTTCACTAGGGATGCGGAAAGGATACGGACAGACACTGGCGATCACCAGAGACCAATAAGGCAATCACCACAGTGCAGAGGCCTTTGAGGCAGAGAAATGTCAGATGTCGCAAGCATTACCGGGGTCCGATAGTCACTGCTGGAGGTGTCCAATGGACATCTCATCAGAGCTGTCATTACGGGAGTGTCGAACTGTAGTTTTCTCCAATGAAAGCCGGTATTGCGGCTAACTTGATCGGGTGGTCAGGCTTGCTGACTTGGTTTACACATGTTCTCGATTCCCAATTGCGCAGGTCGATGCTCATGTTGTTGATCACTAGATTGTCTGGTCCAGACTCGATTATTTACAGACCGCCGCCATATAGCTGGAATATTGCTGATTCTACCATGACTCAAGAAAATACTGCATTCTGTTTGGAATCAGACAGCATCAATTCTGGATTGACGCTATCTGATTTTAGGCCGTTTCACTTCGCAATAACAAGTCTTATTGTGAGAACTACCTCTATTTGACCACAATGATGGCGGGTCAGAACAACAGCTCCATGGATTTTGACGCTGACTCGGGAATTTGCCACATGGATTGAACATGCGTCTGATTTCACGGCGATTCACTACGCATGTATATACAAGATTGCCGCACTACTTCAGCTTGACCACCTACATGACTGGTATGAACTCAACAGACGTGACGGAAATGTTAATAAAAAACATTTTTTCAAATTTTAAAAAATACAATTATATGACATTTCCTCCCCAATTCAATGGGATTTTCACCCTCTATTATGAAAACATTCAAATACAATACACAGACCATAACCTAAACAATATCTAACACATAAATCAGAATGCCTTGCCAAAATACACCCTGATCTACACAAAATTGTGCGGCAAAACGTTAGTAAACATTTACCTACCTGGAATATGGTAATTTTGTTTCCATTTAGAGGGGTAATTCGCGAAACACCAAATTTATGCTACCCATACTCCATCATGTCACAATAATATCTATATGTAAAAACTTGAACCACCGGAGCACTGCTCTGCCATTTCAAACTGTTGTGTAACCCTACTTCCATGAAAATAAGTAGGTCAGACGATTCCATTATTGTGTAACCGAAGGGGTAGAGTATCACGGGAAACACAACAATAGGCTGGTTTCAGTCGTGTAGAGTTAGGATGATAAAAACAAGCTCTTAGGCATTACATTATTGCATTGAATAAACAGTTGTTTGTTTCTTTAGACAAAATATATTTATGTTGAAAAGTGTAAAAAATATGAAAGGCACCAGACACTGCCTTCACAGACGCGACGATGGGTCATGGTAGAATGGAAAATAAACCTACTGCGTTTGAAAATGAGAGACATGCTGTACTAAATTAATGGCGACTATATTACAATTGAAACCTCTGCGCGTTCGGTTCCAACACTAAACTCACTCACTCACTCATTCTAATTCCTTTTGTATCAAAAGTATCTTACCATAATAGCAGATGTTACCCAACTGAATCCATTGTATCATTATCATATATACATTCACAGATGAGAAGCAGTACGTCCCTGATAAATATCCACGGCAAAACGGTGACGAAGAAGAGACAATAACGGGCAGCCCACTTCACGCTGCCTGCAGGAAGGGGAACCTGACCAAAGCGAAAAGCATCCTGTCCCAGGGTCTGGTCGACATCAACAGGAGAGACGGGAATCATGGAAAAACACCACTCATGGTGGCGGCACAGGGAGGACATTGCAGAATATTTGACTTTCTAATTAGAAAAGGAGCTAACAAGTCAGATGTGGATAATGATGGTAAGAACATCCTTCACTGGGCCTGCAAGGGCGGACATGTGGGTATGGTGAAGTGTTTGCTCCGACTATATGGCGTTGACATTAACAAGAACAAGGTATCTCCACTCATGCAGGCTGCATATCGGGGATACACAGACGTTTTTGAGTTCCTCGTGTGTATGGGAGCTAATGTGTCACAAGTTGATGATAGCGGAGATAACGTCCTGCACTGGGCCTGCAAAGGGGGCAACCGGGGTATGGTAAAGTATCTACTTTCACTATGCAGTCTTGATAATATTATTAACAGGAGAGGAAGGGGTGGTGCGACCCCTTTAATGGTGGCTGCATCTGCCGGGCACAGAGACGTGTTCGAGATCCTCGTGAGAAAAGGAGCTAATGTGTCAGAAGTTGATAATACAGGCAACAGCGTCCTTCACTATTCCTCTTTGGGTGGAAATGTGGGTCTAGTGGAACACATAACGAGCATGGTCAACATTAAAGACAGGAACAAGAGCGGGCAGACAGCAGCCATGATAGCCATGACTCTCAAAAAGTATCATGTGTATAATTTTCTTGTTTCTCAAGGGTGTCCAGTGAAATGAGTGGCATCATGAACACCACGTCTGTCCGTTCGTTCGTCAATAATCATTTCGTTTCCGAACCAGCTCTTGATCTGAAAACGTGGCAGGCATTTCAAACGATTAATGAAGTGATGATTTTTTTATATTTGGGGAATTTACATTTCCCCCTTTGTCCATTGAAGGAACTTAAACTCAAAGAAAAGTTGATGCCAATTCCTGAACAAAACTAAAAACTATTCAGTACTGTTTGTGAGAACTTTGATGGTAATACTGTAGGGTCATCCTCTTAAGACTAAAGGATGGAACCCTCAGGAATATTGTTTTACTTTGATCTGCCTGTATCCATGTAATATTTTCTTCCGTGCGTCCTAATGTACCTTGTATTTATTTCTTCCCGTTGCGTTTCTGATAAGTTGCACCATGGCTGTGTTTCTTATTAGTTTGTGTGTATCATCTATGATGACCAAGTGTTGCTTCAAACAAACTTCATCTGTTCAAAAACACAACTTGCACTCCCGAACCCATGGAAATTATTGTCCTCCTGAAAGGTTTCGTAAGTCTACGTACAAACATTCACAGTACATTCAGACTTGTCATATTTTAAACTGTAGACTATGTGTCTTTTAACACATGAACAGACTTTCTAAATTGCTAACTGTTGAATAGATGGTGTAAATCCAGCTAGGGTTTATGCAGGAAGCAAATGTAATGTACTCTACGTTCCCATGGTTCCTAGTATGGTGATCTGCCTTCACTAAATATATATATATATATATATATATATATACACACACACACACACACACCAATATATAGCCTGTTTTTACCTAGTTTTGCCACTTACAAGTATATATATATATATATATATATATATATATATATATATATATGTATATATATATATATATAGTTCAATATATATATATATAGTTCAATATATAGCCTGTTTTTACCTTGTTTTGCCACTTGCAGTTAAACTGCTGAATTTAACAATTTTGATATCACCATGTATAACTGAACTTGGCTGAATGCAAGTACACCTAACAAGGACGTCGCCATATTAATTCCAGGATATCATCCACCTATCAGAAAATGCACGTACAAGAGTAGTAGGGGTCGCTGTCTACGCTGCAAACATCCTGTGTTTCACTCGTAAATGACTTTGACATCGTTGACTTTTAAGCAATATGGGTACAGATCTTAGTTCGGAACTTATAAACCTAGTTTTTGAAATGGATGTTGTTTAACCTGATATGAGGGTTTGAAATGACCATTATTAATAATTGATACAACTCTGTCCTGCTATCGCTGATTGTAAAATAACATTATTGAAAACTTCAAGTGTACAGTGGCGATAACTGGTTTCAAACCTGCAACACGTCGCTCTCAAGCTTTGTGGTTTTGTCTACTTGGCTAAGCTGTGCAGAATGAGATGGTTGGTCTCTATGAACCATGTGCTCAGGGGCTTCGCACGCGGCGGACACGGAAAGCGCGTGGAAGGCAAGATTTAGGCCTTGTAGTTCTGCTCAATACATGTACACCAAACATTTATGCAAACTGAAATTAATTAATGCATATAAGTGTTTCAGATTCATGACGGTTCATAAGTTGTATAAAATATTCCCCCTCGGTTTTGCTAGCAAATGTTAAACCTTGGGGTCAGGGAAAATAACTCGGCCTTTCAAGATTTTCCGCAGGTTTAAATTTACGAAAGCCTAATGCTGCCACTTTGGTAGCATAAAATATTTTTTTCAAAGACAATTCTCGTTACTTCAATTATTTACTCGTTGCTTCGAGTATTTCCTCGTTATTTTAATGATTTTGTCGTTACTTCGAGTATTTTCTCGTTATTTCAAATATTTATTCGTTCCTTCGATTAATTTCTCTTTGCTTCGTGTATGTTCTCGTTGCTTCAAGTTTCTTTCAAAAACTTGAAATTTCGAATATTTTCTCATTACTTCAAGTTTCAGTCAAGAACTCGGTTCACTCCCAAATGACAGACCTATAACATAAACTCAATGAGTACACTAATTAACTCAGCCATGCTCTCCACCCCTATTCCATTAATGAGTTCATCCGGAGTCAGTACATAATATAACTTGTTTGAGTGGCATTTTAGAAGTTGAGTTGTACAAATAGGACAAATTGTATGGATAACAACTTCTTTATTGCGTGATTGCGACGTTTCGGTGCAGATTCTTGTACCGTTGTCAAGCATGAATGATGCATAAAATCCAGAACTTGTATATATATACATATATACTAATAAGAACAAGTGGATAACATAGGATACAAAGAACACACTATTGACAACCGGAGCAACATATTGCAATGATTGGACAAGCAGAAAGCTGGAGAAGCCAGTGGTAGACAAAGGATAGTGAATGGAAGCCAGACATGTACAAATAAAGGGGGGTGGGGGGCGGGTTTACAATGAAGGAGGATGAAATGTTTATACAATTGATTAGGCTTGGTAGATGAGTGCATCATACGCAGGTGGAATGAAGTATCCTTGGTCACGGTTGATGGTGTTCTTGTGACGTTTGATGTGAATGGCTTCGGTGAGTTTGCGTTTGGTGAAGTCCGTTTGGTTGTTGGCTACGATTGTGATGTCAGACCACTCTATTTGATGATTAGGGTTTTCTTTGATGTGGTCCGAGATGGCTGATTTGCCGTCCGAGTTAGTAACAGAGGTGCGATGTTCTTTGACTCGGATTTTGATGGGTCGTGATTGGTGAAACATTACTAAAACATTGCTAAAAATTACTAAAACATCGTACTAAAAATTTCTAGGTTGACCGCAGGTCATTACTAACATTTACTAAGTTATTACTAAAACAAAGGCCGCAGGTCATTATTAACATTTACTAGGCCGACCACAGGTCACCACTTGGTAATCCACTGGCTGGTCGGTTTTCAACACGAGCTTGGCATGCCTAGTTTCAGCGAGCTGTTTCATATGTTCCCTCTCTGATTTACTCATGACACCCATATACATAATAATGCCACCCATCGCGTCTGCTCCCTCACATCTTTCAACACCGAGTTGAATTTTTGCGTCTTTCCTTGTAAATCTTGTTAATATTTATAGTAGGGCACAAGAAAACGATTATTTCAATTACTTCCTTGTAATATCCCTCCAACAAATCCAACATGAAAACAGTCTTCCCACAACCCACCTGCACGCATATAATAGCGCTGTGTGGATCATGAGGCACAATTGCAGTCAGCTAGGACCCCCCAGTGGATTTATTGTTGGTATGAGGTGTCTTGTGACTGGCCGACCGCAGGTCAGTAGATGGCTTGAACGAATCTCACATTGTCTATATTAAGTTGTGCGCCCATAATTACATATAAAAATAAACACAATTTACCGGGTGTTTGGGCCTTCCTAGTTATTTGAATAGTTATCCCCTCGCTTCC